>NC_086354.1:1744724-1890948 GCF_036324505.1 Eleginops maclovinus
AAGAAAGTCAGGAATTGTTTTTCTTGCTTAAGCATCACAATCAATATGTGTAAACATGTAGATGGTTCCATCTTCACATTGAAACAGTGTCTGTTGAATTGATGGCTATATCGAAGGTTACGTATTGTAACCCTAGTTCTATAAGCACAGGCAGAGCCCTCTACTGGACTCTATGGGTACTACCCTTCACTAATGACGCGCAAACATTATCTCATCATCTTATTTCTAAGTCAGGTGTTGTCTCACCGGTCGCTGAAGAGAAAAGGATGACAGACAGCGGTGTAGCTGCCTTATATACTGTGAGGCCTACGCAGGCATTCGGGTAGGTTCGTCTTGATTGGCCGACTACATTGACGTAAATTCAGTGTGTGAACACTCGCATGTCATTAGTGAAGGGTAGTACCCATATAGTCCAGTAGAGGGCGGAGCCTGTATTAAATCGACTTATAGAGCAAATTGACTGACCTAGGTTTCCCATTAATAATATGTAAGACTGTACTGTATATTCAAATATGGAACAACATGTTTATTAGTTTTAACTAACCATCTACATATTAGTGTACTGTAGACTCAGAGTGTAGAGAGTAACCTCAGGGCTCCTCCACAACACCTCAGCAAATCCCTTTATTGTTTGAAATGCGATGTAAACAATCGAGGGTTATGATGAGGTTATTGATCAAACTGTTTCTCTCTCAGGGGCTGCGTGTGTGTTTTGTGTCTAGCTGCTAGCTGTCAGTTTCATGTCAGTATTGCTCCACCCCCCGCACCAGGTTGCGGACTTTCGGTGATAGAGCTTTCAGTGTAGCGTCCCCTACCCTCTGGAACTCTCTCTCCCCCGAAATCCGCAGCGCCCAAACCCTGGACACTTTCAAAAAAGCTCTCAAAAAGCACCTTTTCACCAAGGCTTTCCCCACTAGATAGTTAGTTTGATAGGTTTATTACTCCCCCCCCCCCCCCCCTGTCTGCCTCTTTTCCCCTATTCCCCCCTACCCGACTTGTAAAGCGACCTTTGGTTTCTAGAAAGGCGCTATATAAATGTTATGTATTATTATTATTAGTATTGCAAAACATTCTTTAACTGTGTTTCAAAGCTGCTATAAATAAAGGTTCCTATTTTTAATAGTGAGTGTTCAAAAATAGTTTAAAAGGTATACATTCAATAAAACCAAAACACACTCACCTCAGTTTGTGTGTTTGTTTGCATCATGCTGGTCGGGTCAGTGTGGCCCCCCTGTGTTGGGTGCTGAAGGGGTCTCTTCTGCAGGGCGGGGCTGCCCTCTCTGCTGCAAGGACTCACCTTCACAACAAACAAACAACATGTTTATTATATGACACACCCACAAAGGCTCAGATTGTAATGCATAAACATTCATCTGGGCAGCACCTTGGCTACAGAGGGGGAGTCTCTCCCATGGGTGGGAGTCAGTGGGGGGCTGGGCTGGTGGTGGGGGGACTGGTTCACTGAGGCTGCTGTGTTCATTCTGCGGGCCATGACCGGGGAGGCCTCGGACGGACCCCCAGGAAGGGAGGGGGTGAGTGGGGCAGGTTTGACGGAGGATCGGGGTTGGGGTTTGGGGGAGGTCTGGGGGCTCTGGGTCTTCAGGGGTCCCTGGTGTGTTCCCGGGATATTAAGAGGCTCCACCTGAGCTGCTGTGGCTGGGGGGGTTGACTCTGACACACACCTGGAGAGAAAAAGATGTGAGAATGCATCAGAATAATATAACACTGAACAGACAGGCTTTGTGGCGGTAATGGGCACCTGCGGAGACAGCTGAGGGCCTCCGTCAGGGCCCTGACCCTCTTCAGCATGGACTCCATCTTATGAGGCTCTTCCTTCAGGAAACGCATCGCCTCCACCTCCAGCCCCAGCACTGCACGCAGCTTCCCCTGCAGTTCTGGAAACTCACCTAGAACACAACCAACGGGTCAGGAGGAGTTCAATGAAAACAACGCTTCACCCGTTTCCACTCTGGAACACTTCCTATCGCCTTAGATCAATGTTTCACAAGGAGTCGCAGGGTCTGCAACCCTCAGGCAGATAAGCTGTCAGGATATAATTGGATACAAATTATGTCAACAACATTGTCCGCTGTCTCTGATTGTGGCGAGTCAGTTTCACATTCATTTGATCCAATAGTGATATTGTCCTACATAGACTTATACAACTAATATCATAGTGGAGTGAGGAGTACAGATTCAATGATCATTCATCATCTATTACAGAACACAACTGTTTCCAATAAATAAATATCCATATAATAATTGAGTTTGAGTCAGAATGTTGGTCTTGTAAAATAGTTCTCTGCAAGTGTGAACATCTGAGCAGGATTAGGATAAATGAATTTGAGAACATGGAAAACATACGTAAGTATCACTTCCAACCTTGGAGAAGAATATACAGTATGTTTCTCTGTTGTCTAAAAAAACAACACCATCAGAGCACGGTGCATAGTCTCTAGATGTCTTTCAGTAGCCCTGTTCAGAGAACTGAAGTTCCCCCACAGAAGACGCACATTAAGGACATCATAAACACGTGGGATAGTGTCAGTGCAGTCGGATTCTCAAAGCACTGCGGTCTCTTTTCCCAAGTCCTTTTGAATTCTCCTATCCACTATTCCTTAACCCCGTGACGTTTCACACAAAGGTCAAGGAATAGAGCATAAGAAGAGACGATAGGAGCTGATTTTTGGACAATTTGACTGCTTCTATGAAAATATTAAAAAATAAATACAAATGTATTTATAATAAACATGTTAGGTTTGAACCTATCACTGTGTATATCACCAATAAAACAAGTATTAAACGAGTTTAAGAAACCCCACACAGCTCAGTAAACACTGAGAAATGTTGACTTTATTCCAACATGGTTCAACTTTCTTGCTCCCCTTAGTTGTTGTTTTCGGGGTACTCTTCTATGCTGCATTCAGGATCTGTTGCGTAACTTGGTTTGTGACTACCTCTATGCTTACGTCTGACGTTAGCAGATGTGCTGACTCCTCACAACATATCCTACATTTCTCCCAATCAGCTTCAGCAGAGCACCACCTGGCTATTACACATCCTTCCTGTATATATACATTTGTATAAATGTTGGTATTTACCAACCGTACTTACATACATTTATACACATGGATAGTGGTCACTTCCTACACTGGAGTTATTAGTTAGTTAAAAGTGGCACGCCCTCCACCATTTGGTTATTAGCTCTATCACGTCTTATACAGCTAAACCCTGGGAGGTCTAAATGAGGTCTTAACCAGGTTTCTTGTAGACATATTACATCAGGAACTACCTCTAGATCGTACACATGTTTCTTAAATTCCTGATCATTAGCTATGAGACTTCTTGCATTCCACTGTATTATGTGAAGTACCATTAATAGGGACCTAACCCCCACACTGAATGTCATTTTCCCCAACTCCATTTACAGCTAGTATTGCATGTATCTGGTCTGCTTTAATATCTTTCATATCAAGGAATTATCCAGCTGCCTCCCCAATGGCTTTGATTGTATCACTTTTCTTTTTCAGCTGTGATGCAACATTTACAGTAGTCAAAAAGGTGAACTTTGTGGTCTTCATATGCCAATATGAAGAACACAAAGCTATGGTAAGTTTAATTGGATGATAATGTCCACCATCCTGATTAAATTCGACTTTTACTTACCATTCGTTGTCCGGGGATTGGTCCTTGCTAGCCTGCCTTTCATTTTGAGAGGTTCTTGATTTTTTTCCTGCTAGCCTTGTCGACTTCACTGTCACCCGACCAACTCCTCGCTCTTGCTACACTATCTTTACTTCTCAAAGCCCTTTTCATCCTTAAATCTACATATCATCCATTCCATTTCATTCCTATTATTTCCATCAGAGCTGGTTGACATGATGCTACAGAGTACAGTTTATGCAATCCACCAAAAGATTCAATTGTACCACGTTGTTCTTCTTCTGCTATCCAACCGATAGTCTCCTCTTCGACAACCCAGCTTAGCTACACCAGATCTTATCTTCTTAACCCTGCACCATCATCATACACGTGACAATCTCACAGTAGTTGGACCATCTATTATCTTATCATACAAACTAATATTTTAGAAATAGGTTTAATATAATAATTGATAATGATTTCTGATAATTATTTATTCTTTCTGATTATTTTATTTTAATATATTTTTGAGCTAATGGACCAAATGAACTCCAATGACAGATATTATCAACACATATTTGTATATTTTTTTATAAATAATGAGTACTATTTATATGAATTTTCATTTTAAAGTGCTAATAACCAGACTTGCTCATACTTAAACCTCAACCTTTTGGTCCCCCCTTTTGAGGTGCACTACTGTCGTCACATTAAATGACAAGAAATAATGTATGACCTCTAACAATGATGTATTTAAAGTTTCCATTGATTCAGACCTCTCAGGATGGCCAGTGCTGCTCCAACCCTCTGCAGGTTAACTGCTCCGTCCTCCACCTCGCTTAGAGTGACGGACAGCTGCTCGGCACTGGAGGCGGAGCTACTCTGCAGGCACTCCACAAAGTCCTCCAGTTCCCTGAGGGGACAAAAGACATCAGTAGTCAACAAAGGCTGGGTTAACTGTGTGGTGCCTGCTAGGGTTGTAACAATGTTTAGACCTATTAACCTGGTTAGTGGTTCCAGATTTTCAAAAAGATCATTAATTAATGTCTGTCTCTTCTTTCATGAATTTCATTTGTATTTTTAATCCAAGGCAAATTAAATGAATGAATTAATCACCATTACATTATCTTTATTTCATGAAATATTCATGTAGCTCACAGATGTTGGGGGGGGGGGGGGGGTATCTGAGCAGTGCTGTGTACTGCGACACTTCAGAACTAACAACACCCATCCTGGTGCACATCATTCAACAAGAAAATACTTTAATTAAGTGCAGTGTTAGAGAAAATGTATGCAACACTATGCAACATTATCCTTAATCTTTCCTGAGAAAAGTATCATACTGCATTTATTTCAAACTTTGTTCAACACGAATAAAAAATATATAAAGAAGTGATAATTTTTAACCTCAATCTGCTGCAACATGAAAATAATGGGGCTATTCTGCACATTGTATATTAATAGTTTCCAATACTTTTGTAAAATAATCCTTTTTCTTTTTCAGTAGTTCCGAATACTTTTCGTTTGTTTTCTTTATATAAACATGGGTATTGTGCTTTAATGAAAGTTTTGCACTGAAGGTGGTGGCTTATTCTTCTTTCTCTAAGCCAGACAACTCAAAGATATCCAGGGTCTGTTGGACTGGCTCCGTCGTAAAGCCCTCTTGTGGGAATGACGAGCATGCACCTGAGCTCCCCTGAGGTTTCTGACAGTTTGTGCAGAAATGCTTCGGTTATGCAAACCGAATGCTGCATCAGCTGTCCAGGTGGCTGGTGTTAGACGATCTTGCAGGTGAAGATGCCGGATGTGGGGGTCTGGGCTGGTCTGGTTACACGTGGTCTGCAATTCTAAATCCGGTTGGATGGACTTTCAAATTCTCAAAAACACCTTTAGAGACGGCTTATGGTCGAGAAATTAACAATCAATTCATGGACAACAGCTCTGGTGTTCCTGCAGTCAGCATTGTGCTGTGTGGTAAAAGTGCACGTCTTAGAGTTCCCGTGACCAGCCTGAGGCACACCTGTGCAATAATCATTCTCTCTGATCAGCATCTTGATATGCCATACCTGTGAGGTGGATGGAGTGTCTTGGCAAAGAAGAAGTGCTTACTAACACAGATTTAGATGCAACAATATTTGAGAAAAATAGGCCTTTTGTGTTCATAAAAAAGGTCTTAGATCTTTAATTTCAGTTCATGAAAAGTGGGAGGGAAAAAAAAGTGAATGTTGAATGTTGCAGACTTGAGTGTCCTTATATCAGAAGTGATGATGCAGATAGGTCCCGTGTTGCGCTAACTGATGGCTGTTAAGAATAAGGACATCATCTTCAATTCTCACTACTGTTTGCTAAGAGAAAATGTTGGTAATACTTTACTTGAATGGGTGTTCATAAGACTGACATAACATTGTCATAACCATGACATGAACACTTATGACAGTTGTCGTTAAGTGTCATTCGGTAAGTTATGTCACTTTTGATGCAAAGGTGACATTGTTTGAGATGTCCTTGTTATGACAACTTGACATAAACCAAGACAACAAAACCTGTCATAAACATGTCATAGCAGACATCCATAAATGACGGTTTTATGTCGCGCTAAGATATCAAGCTTTTCTTAAGTTTGACAGTTAGGTCTGCTATGACACGTTTATTATGGTTTTGTAGTTTTAAGGGGGCGTGCGATTGGCATGCTGGCTGCAGGAACACTAAAGCTGTTGTCCATGAATTGATTGTTCATTTCTTGGCCATAAGCCATCTCTAAAGGTGTTTTTGAGAATTTGGAAGTCCATCCAACCGGCTTTACAATTGCAGACCACGTGTAACCAGACCAGCCCAGACCCCCACATCCGGCATCACAAAACAAAACCTGTCATAAACATGTCATAGCAGACCTAACTGTCAAACTTAAGAAAAGCTTAATATCTTAGCACGGCATAAAACCGTCATATATGGATGTCTGCTATGACATGTTTATGTTTTGTTGTCTTGGTTTATGTCAAGTTGTCATAACAAGGACATCTCAAACAATGTCACCTTTGCATCAAAAGTGAAATAACTTACCGAATGACACTTAACGACAACTGTCATAAGTATTCATTAATGTTTAAGATAGGTGTCATGTCATGGCTATGATAATGGTATGTCAGTCTTATGGACACCCATTCAAGTAAAGTTTTACCAAAATGTTTTACCATAAACACAAGAATTAACGGAGCAATTAGCTACATCAATCCTATCATTTTGTCAACTACATCTCTAGTGAGAGAATGCTTGAATAAAGCTATGATTCATAACTGACAAACATTCTCTGTGTTTTATCTCCTATGATACATGTGGAGACAGTACAGTGCTGTGAATATGAATATATAATATTTTTATTTCGAAAGAAACCGTTTTTTGGCAAACTCCACAGAGATCATAGGCTAGTGGATCAGAAGAGGACTCTTCTGTAATGTACATTTCCACTCTGGGGAAGTAATAAAGGAATTATATTCCTGATTCATCTCCTATACAAACTACATGTTTTAGTTCTGAATATATAAGAGCTAGGTTGCTAAGCTACTGCAGAGTAGCTAAAGCTTGAGCTAAAAGACGTTTCTTGAAGAAAAGCTAATGCTTTCTTGATGTGTTGGGCTGGAATTGTGTTAATGATGTATATGATTAGGATTGGCGTGTAGATAGATAATTGTATCAAACTGATTCTAAAACTCATGATGCTTGATAAATGCCAGGCTTCTGTTTCAGAGTCCTCACTGCTGTAAAGTCAGTGTGTAGCATGCTAACATGAGAATGAGTTCTGATGTTTTCGGAAACCCATGTCTCATCCCATCAAATCACTCCCCTCCCCCCTGACTCTATTTTTAACAATACGTTTCTTCACATTTTCTCTCTGCTTAAGAATTTTGCCGTGCTGTGTCCTGACTGTCGCCGATGATTTTCCGCTGCAGTGACATCATAATGGGAATGATGTCAGAGCAAGTGTGTGAATGTTGAAAATCATCACTTCGGAATTAATGTGCCGTAATGGAAAGTTCAAGGACAGCCTTAATCCAGTTCTTCTCTGCTCAGCCAGTTGTGTTGCTCCTGTGTACTGTAGGTTCATCCTATTTGCTTATTTGGCCTCCTCACTTGCGTCTTAGCTCCACCCCCTGTAAGTATATTTCACACACTTTAATGTTTAGAGTATGATGTCATTATTCATTAAAGAGATATATTTTACTCGTATTGAAGCACTTTGAACACTGACTGATCTCCCTTTAACAAAACAGCTGCAGTGAGCAGACGGCTGTGGAGCTGGGGGCAGAGCTGTGATGTGCGAGTAGCGATAACACTTCTGCGTAGTCTACACTCAGGAATCCTCCCTGGCCCCGGCCGTGGCGCAAATGGCTGGGGCACCTGCACCGTATGCCGGCGACCCGGGCTCGATTCCCGACCCGTGGTCCTTTCCGGATCCCACCCGGACTCTCTCTCCCACTTTCCTGTCACTCTCCACTGTCCTATCCGATTAAAGGCAAAAGGCCCCCAAAAATAACTTAAATAAAAATTTTAAAAAAAGGAATCCTCCCACTTGTCTCCTCTGGAAGCCTCGACTCCTCCATGTGCATTTAAGCGATTGGGACGTCCTTTAACATGGCGTGTCCTGATCGATTTCCAGGTCAAGTCATGGAGGAGAGAGGACAGAAAAGTCGAGGAGGGACATTGGGATGAACCATTCCTGTCTGTCTTTTTCTGCTGTTCCCTTTAGTGAACACATCTCTTTGTCTTTAACCTCTCTCCATCTTCTTGTTATTTTCTTTTCTTTACCTGGGACAGTTGAGGCATTAATAATGCCAAGGTTTAGTGCTCTCCACAAATACTGTATGAACAATAATATTCAAACAGTATTCCACAGTGTTTTCTGATGATGGAAAACTAATCCATTTTTTAGGCCACAGCTAAACTGAAATTGACTGGACTTCTTCCTGCGGATTGATATGACTGCATATGGTTTCTTGATCAAATTGTCCTTAGCAACCTTGGTGTGCTATTGAAAAAGAGCAGACTGCTTAATATCCACATTGAACAATCATAATTGTGTATTCCAATAAGCTGTGTAATAAGTAACAAACCAGTCTCTAAAGAAGTCTTATGACATAAAAAAAAATCCTACGTCATGTACGTTACTTGTTGAGTCATAAAATCAGTGAACTGAACAAAGGATGGCAGTAAGGCAGTAAAATCTATCTGAAGGTTGCTAACATTAGGCACCGTAAGCATCTGTTCATACAAAGTGTAGCAGCAGAACCTCTGAATGTCCCGAAGGGAAGTTTACTGCTGATGAAATCTACTTTGTATTTGTGAGAGAAAGTCTACACTATTTTTTTTCTAAAACATAAAGTCAAACCCTTACTGGAGCTGTGCGAGTATCCTCTCCTCTGTGGTCAGGTAGTGGATCCTCTCTTGCTCCATCTCTGCCCGCCGTCTGTACGCTGCCTCCTCACTCTGAGCCAGCCGCTCACACATCAGCACCACCAGCTCCTGACCCACCATCCGCACCATAGAACTCACGTTCTCCTGGTTTGACAGCTGGAGCATATGGAGCCACTCAGGAGTCAGAAGTCAACAACAGAGCTGCTTTTCATTTATGCTCCCGAACAGATGAAACTTTGACGTTATGATCTTTCGACTGATGCCACTCTCAGTAAAAACTTGATCTTGTTTGCCTTATTGGTAATTTATATAAAAGAATCTAAAGAGCACTGCCTCTCTGAGGCCTGTAATTGTCAATATTGTGAAATGAACCCCAACTAACACTAAGTTAACTAGCTACTGTGGTATGTTACTGTATGAGCAATATACTGTTAAAAACTCAGTAAAGTTCTAATCTTGTGTCCCAAATTACACTTTACATACCATACGTAATATTTTTGATGACTGATCTTAAACTTGAGATCAGTTACAAAAAAACATCCAATCAAATGTGATTTTAGGCGATAAGCTAGCTAACCATTGTCCATCAAATGAAAACAGTGAGGTAAGCGAGAGAACAATATGTGAGTTTGAGTAAATATAATACATATGATATTATTAAAATAATTGAAAATAGTTACTTATAATAATACTTATAAATTCAATTGCACTAATATTCCATGTATCCAGGGAGCAAAAAAAGCCATGTAAATATACATTTCATTCAGGATTTTTTAAACAAATGAAACGGCAAGAAGATTGAGAACCAAATAACTGAAAACGAGCAGTGACTTGAGTTGAATGGTATTATAGCGCAGTGATTTTCAACCACTGTGCCTTGTGGCACAAGAGATCTTCCAATTTCACTTAATCGGCCCAAAGAACATTATTTGATTTCTGCAAATAATTTGCTATTGTTGAGAAATGTAGTATGAATGGTGGTCAAAGGAAAGAAAAAACGGTGAGATCAAGATATTACGGCGAAAGTTACCTTTTGTTTGGTTTGACTTTCCCCAGGGATCCGAGCGCACCTGCCCCCGTTATTATGTGTGGGAAAAGCTATCATACAGTGCCATGGTCCCATGCATGCTCAAACGTTGTCTCCAAATGAAACATCAACATTTAAGTTGGAGACTGAGAGGTGACAGAGCTAAGCAAACGTTTGGCACATTCTCCAAATAATGATATCTTTTATAATCAGTGATGGGCAAGTTACTTCCAAAATGTAATACAGTACATATTACTTATTACACTCTTTTTAAAGTAATAAGTTACATTATTACTGTCTCTGCACTGTAATGCGTTACTCTGAGTTACTTTCACCAAAATAACTGCAAAAGTATGGCTTATAATGCTAAAATGTAATTTATTTTAGCTCAGTAATTAAAGCTATCTATCTTTCTGGCAGTACATGCTGAACATTAGGAAAATACCTAGAAATTAAACTCATGCTCAGTTTTAGTGGGCTGAATAATATGTGATACCGGTAACATGACGTCTCTGTGTGTTATTAATAACATGTTAGTGGAGCCTCTGCACGGCCCTGTAACCTGCTGTATATGAACGAGTCTCAATGGCAACGTTAGCTCACCTTGTCATTGGTGTGTTAACAGGGATTTGGCTGACAAGCTTTCTAAAAGCCGGTGATTCCACAGAGGACAGAGGCTGCATATCTTCAACACTCTCAACTTCTCGGGATTCAAGCAGGAGACCCAGAGAAAGTTACATTCTGTTGCTTTGGCCTGCGCGCACTCCTGTCTTTTTCTTTTCTCTTCTCCGAGCCCGCAGCTCTCAATCACAAATCTGTTTCTGCAGCCCTCTTAACCAATAGTAAACAGGCTTACTGAGTTACTATTCTACCTGCACAGTTATTTTTCTGGTGTCGGAATGTCTTGCGATGTTTGTGAATTCTTAGAAACAAAACACCACATCATTTCGGGTTAAAATGTGTTGTAACTGCGTTACTGAGAATTGTAACAGGGTATTATATTACCCACATTTCAGAAGTAATGCGTTATGTTACTGTGTTACAGCTGAAAGCAATACATTACTGTAACTCCATTACTTTTTTAACGCGTTACAACCTACACTGTTTATAATATTATGAGTTCAGACTAAGGCGTTGCGACAACGCTGCTGCAGGCTTCTTCGTTTCTGTGTGCAGAGCTGAAAAGTGAAAACATTAAGGCTTTCGAGCAGTGTCGTTTTTTAGCCTATAAAACAAATCCCAGCAAAAACACGTTAACAGCCCCCTTTCAAAAATATTTCTTCCAGCGCCCAGAACTTTTTCTGAACGCCCCCTGGGGGGGCACTACCACCCCCGTTGAGAATCCCTGCTCTAAATGATAGGAAAGGAGCTTTAATGCTTCTAGTATAATCTCCTTCAGCTAAGGAAACACTGGACCTTCTTACTTTTTCACTGAAATGATCAAATAAAGTCAACAGTTCATAGTGTTAACTGAGTTCTATAGGGTTTCCTAACGTGTTTAAAATGTTTCTGAATGGTGATATAGACAGTGATGGGTGTGAAGGCCCAACAATTTATGTAAATATTTGCATATATTTATAATTACTTTTCAAAGATTTTCTTACAATCATATGTAATGGGATTTGTATGTTTTAACCTTGGTAATGAAGAATATATACATATACAAGATGCAAAGTATCCTATATTTATAACTTATAGTAGTCCACTGAACAGAAAATTGCAGTTCCCCACAGCAGACCAAAATTAATAACGTCAGCTGGCGCATCACAATTACATCGGATAGTGTAATTGTAGTCGAATTCTCAAAGCATGGAAGTTGTTTTTTCCTCATTCCTGATGAATTCTCCTTTCGTCTATCCCTAACCCAGCACTCCGAAGTGCATCACATGACTGAAGCTACAGGAAACTGTGTGTCAGTTGAAGGCTAAAACAAATCTGTATCCACATTAATGCACTTCCCCTCCCTATACGGCCATATATACTGTATGATGGTGGTGATGATGATGATGATGATGATGATGATGATGATGATGATGAAGATGAGGAGGAGGAGGATGATGATGATTATAATTGGGGAGTACAAAAGTCAATACCTGTAAGTGTCTGAGTTGGTTGAGTTGGAATTGCAGATCACACACATTTCTCTTCGCTAACACCAAGCTCTGCTGCAGTCGGCTGTGAGAGGGGGAGGCAGGGCTCAGGCCATCAATCACAGCCGCAGGGACCTCGGACTCAGATGACGCTCCTAAAGGTCAAAGCAAGGTGTTTTAAAAGATTGTCAATGTAGCATATTCTTTGTGGCAGGTTAACATTAACATCCGTTAAAATATGGAAATAATAGACAATAAAAAACTTTCTCACCAGGTCTGTTTTTGAGATGTTCGCATTCAGCATTCTCACTGAAAATCACACAGACAGTTACATAATAAATGTACCTTGGTCTCGCCAGGGTTAATACAGTACACTCAACTCACTTCATGGTATTACCTGAATTATACAGAAAGGTTTGGTAGCCCATGTTAATTATTTTCTTTCTCAAGCTAATATATGACTTTGTAAACAAATAATGGATGAATAAAAGTACATATTGAGCTGCTGCTCTGCTGTTACACACCTGAGAGCCTTGACTGCTGGAACCTCTGCCACCAGAGCACTGTGCACCAGACCTGCTAGACTGGCTATCTGTTCCTCCATGGCTTTCATTCTTTCACTGAAAAATACAAAGACATGCACAGTATCACATGAGGTCTTAAATGTGGCATCTATATAATATCTTAATCATAAATGTTTCATAATTGTCTAAAATTCACAATGCAATTGAGCAGACATGCTGAAAAATGAGATGAACACCTCCTCACTGTGTGGCATTCTGGCCCATATTAGTGTTAATATAATATTTAGGGCTAACTAGAGCTGAAGATCTTCTTTTTTGTAATGTTCTTTTCCAACCGCAGTGTCTATCCTTGAGGTCGCAGAAAGAACACACGGCAGACTACTGTAATGTTTGTCAAAAGACAACTCAACATCAACAAAGAAAAGATCTCTCTTGCTCTGTAGGAGTGCTTCAAGATTGCCAAAATGACAATCAACATTTTTCTGATTATGCTTTAATTAGTAAAAAAATGTTTGTTTTGCACTTTAACATTTAAATAAAAGCATTGCTCTCTGATGAAAGCTACACAGCACAGACAGACAGGACCATCATGTTAATTTATTTGTAGGAAGCCCTAATCATGATTGCCATTCAAATTACATTTATTGAAGCAGTGTGTGATTGCTGCATATGGGGCCTCATTTATAAAATGGATTCACGTAAAAAGATGGTGTACGTAGAAATTTATAAAACAGTGCACATGCATGTCCTACTCCGGTTTCCCTTTATAAATCATAATCAGCTCGAAATGCAGCGCAGCTTTTGCTTTTACGTATCGCCCATATTTGCATTTAAATAGTTAAAGGAACGCCCCATATTAATATTCTTTTAGACTGGCTGCTTGAAGAAGATTGTAGGAAATGCTGACAGAACAGCTAAGAAAAACCATTTCACACCATGTTAGATTTTGGTTCCTGATGGGGAGGTGCAGACAAGTTAAACATATTGTTTGGTGGATGCAGTTTGAAGATAACAAGGAATGGCAGCATGTGGAGCACTCTGTGAACTCTGCTGCCTCGGAAGGTTCGATCGTCACCAAAATCAATTAAAAAGTCCAACACAGTGAATGACAAAATACACACAGCCTCACAGGCAGAGTGTTTGTGTCACGGGACCGGGGACAGGGGACACCTCTCCCCTTAATGAGAAACTGTCAGAAATTATTGGGGAATCCCTTTGGAGTCATGAGGGGGAGGGGGGTTTGCACATGTACTGTATGTACAAACAGCTGGGACATTATTCACAAAAAAGATTTTTATTTATTTGGTCTTTTGTGTTCCGGCTGTCAGTCAGCTGTGTGCAGCGTCTCCACTGCATCATGTGCACCTTAACCCCACAGCAGCAACTATGTTAACCAGTCAAAGAAAAGAAAACATATGTTGTGTGATGTCAGCACTAGAAATTTACCAAATACATGGTGTTAGTAGTTTCCATACTTCTTGTGTTGTATAGGCTAAGCGAGCTATCAATTCTTGGCAAACGGCATATTAATAATTAAAATGATAACGGTATATAGTATATAAAACCATGCTCTATAGAACCTATATAAATGCAAAATGGCGTCAGTTTAGACGTAATTCTGTCTTTCTGTATACCACATCATTTATGAGAATACATTTCATAACTTTAAAGGCCCCCTATTATGCAAAGTGCATTTTTTGATGTCTTTTGTACATAAATATGTGTCCCGGTGTGTAAGGAGACTCACCAAGTGTCAGAAAATACAACCCTCTCTCTATTCCTCCTTACCCAAATCTCTAAAAACAGGGGTACAAACGAGCTGATCCAGATTTGCTTTGGTTATAAGATAAGATAAGATTAAGATTCAACTTTATTGTCATTGCACAGAGTACAAGTACTAGGACAACGAAATGCGGTCTCTGCATTTGACCCATCCTAGTGTTAGGAGCAGTGGGCTGCCATTATGTACGGCGCCCGGGGAGCAGTGTAGGTAACCAGTGTCTTGCTCAGGGACACCACGGTGGCACTTGGTCTTTCAGGGACTTGAACTGGTGACCCTCCAGTTCCCAGGCCAAGCCCCTATGGACTTTGCCACCACCGCCCTTATGACGTTATAACTGAAAATATGGGCTGGCTTTACATTGAACTCCTGGCAACGATAACATATCCATATTTATTCACTTCTTAAAGCTATGTTTTTGTGTGCACTCAGGAGTATAAAACAGTTATGTGTTTGATTATTTTAAGATTTAAGCTTTTATCCAGCTAAATAATTCTTCATACATGATACATTAGTAATATTTCGATTCATGGTATTATTTTCACATGTTTCCCTCTAAGTGGAGGATCAAACATTTTCCTGGTTTGTTGTTTATAAATTGAAAAGATTGCTTAGAAATTTGCATATGCCATCTTTTGCCACACAAGACATCTGTTTGCCATCTTTATACATGAGGTCCCTGGTCTGTACCAATGTGTTTGAAAACTTAGGTCTGAAGAGGACTTTTATTAAATATACACCTCATTAAATGTTGACAATGAAGAAATGAAGGGTGTCACTCTGGCTATAGCTCACCTCTGGGGGTTGTTGGTAGTCACATGACCCTGAAGCAGTCTCTCTGGTTGTCCCAGAGGGCTGTCCAAAAAAACGGACGAGGTAGAGGAGGAGGAGCCACTTCCTCTGCTTCTGTTGACAATTTCCACTTGGACCCCGTTACTATCCTGCCACAGGGACCGGTGAATCGGAGACATCCTCTCTGGAGACACCAGGCCCACGCCTCCGATGATCTGTCCTCCACTCATCCTAACTTCATTGACTCTGTGAGGGGGAGGGGGCGGGGTTTTGGTTCCCATCGGTGGAAACTGGCTGTCTCCCAACTTCCTGCTCTTCTGCCTGCATGGTGGAAAAAATATGCAATGTATGGATTCATATACACCTGGTTACAGAAACATCCCAGAGTGTGGTGGGCCCCATGACTGAAAATGCTACCATTGTATTACAATCTATCACTCCTCCAGTGTATGTTACTGATCTGTTCTTCCTCTACCAGTGGCAATCCGTCAGGGCCCTCAAGGCCCTCTGTTGAATGTTTTTAATATTTAAAAACATTACATTTTTATTGTTATATTTTTCATTAGTTTTACCAAACTAACTTGATGCAATTGTATTCAAAATAACATTTCCAAATAAATAAATCCTTCAAACCTGCATATTCAGTTTCTGTTGGAATGTGAAGGATTAAATGAAAGAAGCTCCTTTGGCCTCTCGGGAGTTACTGGAGAGATAGTAGCCGTGTCTCAATTCAACGGCCGCATGCTTCGGAGGACCCAGCCTACGCGGTCGACGGAGGACCCAACACACGACCAGACGGCAACGTTGCCTACAAGTCGCCATTTGGTCATGGCGACATTACTTTCTGGCAACTTTGTGGCAACATCAAATTACATTGCCGCAACGTAGCTAGTAGCTTGGTCATTTTGCTAACGTTACCACTGGGTAGCGTGAGTGACGTTGCCACAACGTTGCCTATAGGAAGTTGCCACCAAGTAAAATAAATACGTTGCTGCAACATAGTGGTGTGGTCATTTGCTGACGTTGCCACTTGGTACCGGGAGTAGCCTAACATTGCCGCGATGTAGTGGTGAGGTAATTTTGTGACGTTGCCCTATGGTGCCGTTGATAACGTTACCGCGATGTAGTGGTGTGGTCACTTGCTAACGTTGCCACTTGTTAACGCAAGTCATGTTAAGGCGACGTAGTGGTGTGGTCATTTACTTACCGTGACGTCAAACTTCAGAATAGGCTCAATGAAAATTCAATGCAGACACTGTTAATTGTGAAATTTCCCAAATAGATGGAGTTTAAAATGATTATTTTGTTAATATAGAATTGGAAAGTAAAAATAGTCAAATTGCTGGAGGGTCATATGAGAAAGGAAAACAACAATAGCCTACATAGTATAATTATTTATTTTCACAGTACATAGACCACCTGAATTTCAATTAAACTGTTGGGACCACGTGGTTATAACAAAAATCTGTCAGCTCATGCAAAGAACTACAATGGAAACACCAGAATATATCATCGTGCTATACATCACATAGGGAGTACAAATACAAGCAGTCACGTCAATGTGAAATTATAACACTTGAAGAAACAAATGAATCGACAAAAGAGCTAGAAATAACATACCTTCAAAATATTAAAAAAGTAGAAATAACAACAGTACTGTAGCTCAGCACAGAGATATGATAACTGTTAACTAAGCGCATGCATAGAAATAATGGCATATTTTTCTATGCAATATAACAAAACATAAAATACATTAAATAAACACACATAAAACAGTGGTTAATTACTTATGTCCAGTATGTGTCATCACTGCCTGTGGCTGGTCCACAGGGGAGAACAATCAGAAATATGTGATAAGAACTTAGCGCAGTATTATGACCGCATAACACATGTTGAAAGCTACAATGTGATTGTGGGAATTTTCAGCTACAAATTACACTCTTTCAGAAATTACAACTCTAAATGTGTTGCTTTTTGTGTACATCACCACTTGTTATTGCTGCCCATTAACACACCTGTTATGGAAAAGATTCTTATTTGCCTTTTTAGCCATGTTTTGGGATAAGGCAAAACTTTTTCTACAATGTGATTCATAAAGCCATGGAGAAATGTTTAGGGGGTGGTGGGGCGCATAAGCCTATTCAGATCAGATCTTATAGGTACTGACTGGAAAGACTTCCTTTAGAACTGCAATTCTTGGTTATTTTCTACCTCTTTTTTTTAAGTCATACCAATTTAGCTTAGAATGATGGTTAATGGTTAATAACAAATAACAATAAATATGAGTCAAGAAGACTAGGTTAGAAACAAAACACAATCTTAATTCTTCTCTTGTACTTGTAAATTACATTATAGAATGTCTTTCAACTAATAGGAAGTAAATAAATGATTCCTTTACATGCAAGTACCGTATAAGATTCAATGCAAGTTGCTATGGACAAAAGCGTCAGCCAACTAAAACAATTATCTTGTGAAATACAATGTGGTCGTGCCAACAGACAATTTCGACAGTTCAAAGTAAAATAAACAAACACAAACTTCCTCTTCTTGACCACACTAGTCAACCTGGAAAGTGAAATAAAATGGCTCTGTGCGTTGTGTACGAAGGTATGCACACCACCACACCCGTTACTTGCTTTTTTTCTCAGTAAGGATGATGTGAAGATGGGCAAGCATGTTTCGGGTGTTTTGGAAAGGATCGCTGCAGCTGTAGACTGGAAATGGTCCCTCATCATGGAAGGTCAACGCAGAGACTAGCTCGTTCTAGTCGCAATATCCACAGTTGAACCAGTTCAAGTTCTTCAGGATTTCTGATGGTAAACAAGGTAAGACAATTATTTTATTTTTTGTCATTTCTTTAAATTTCAAGTTGTGTCTAAATAAATAAAATAAGGGAGAATCACCCCTTCACAGCCCACGAGAACATCACACTGCTCCGGCATGCGTTCAAGTTCTACTTGGTTGTCATGGGTTACGAGCAGTGGCGGCTCCTGACAAATTTCTCAGGGGGGGCAAAAGTTGTGATGATGGCTAAGATGACCCATTCAATGGGTAAAATAATAATAAATAAAAGTCAGATAGCCAGCTTTACAGTGTCACATCTCATTGTTTAATTTGGTTTTCAACCACTAGATGCAACCCCAGACATAAAATATACAATACATTTGGTTCCACAATAAAACACACATTAACAGATAGTTTGTCATCTAATAGTTTGCCCTTGAAATCACTTTTAGCACAGTCTACAATTTATAGCCATCATGGATGCCATAGCAATAATCAAATCAAATTATACTATAATCAAAACTGTAATTAATCAAAATTTTCCAGAACATATTCCATTTACCACTATACAGTTTACAGGTTTAGTAAAGGTATAGAAAACCAACAGACCCAACAGGCATCGAATCGGCGGTCTCCGCCAGACGCGCGCGCTGTACGTCCGAGCACGCATCAGTGCGTAACTGCGTATGACGAAATCACGTTAGGGCAAGCCCCCCCGGAGCCCATAGAAATGCATTGTATCGTTCGATTTTTGAAAAAACGAGTCTCAACATGTAAGTCTATGAGAGCGCCTGGGGCGATTTTCAATCTGACTGATATCGCCCCAAGGGGGCGGGGCTACTGGTTGGACAGTGACATCCAGGCTGCTGATTGTCGCAGCGATATTCAGGCTGCTGTTTGGACTATACTATTAAGACTTAGACCGGCAAAATAAACTCTTTTCTCTCTTTTTTTTTTTTTTTTTCGTTTGGCTTAAGGAGGGCGGTGCACTATCGCCCCCTATGGGCCAGCCGCCCCTGGTTACGAGGCTAAGGCAGTGTTGCCAACTTGGCGACTTTTCAAATCCTCTTGGCGACTTTATTTTAATTTTAAAGCGACTAGTGACAAATCCAGCGATTTTTTTCTGGTGTTATTGGAGAGTTTTCTGGTGTTTTGAAGACTCTGACGTGAAAGCATGCATCATTCTGCATTTACTCTCCTCCAGGAGCACCGGGTGCTGCCGTGAGCCCCTCCGCCGTCCCAAGGCACTCATAGGCGGTCAGTCTCACAGTAGCCTTGCGCCGCAGTCCCAGCTGCAGTCAAAACGACTCACAATCTCCGCATCCCGACAGCAAATTAATCGCACATGCGCAAAGCCACCGCTCTCACTGGCTAGCGACTTTCAGAACAGCCAATAGCTACTTTTCTTACTGAGGAGTTGGCAACACTGGGCTAAAGTTAAGGTTGGTGGTGACTGACAGTTGAGGAGGACAGTCAAGGATTTTATTCGCACAGTTGTTGAGAGTTTATAATTTATTTAGTGTTATTTAGAGTTTATATATACAGTGTATGTTTTTATAGTAATATTTAGTCGTTTTTGAAGTTTAAGTTTTAGTTATATTTAGTAGTCTTTATTGTTAAGTGCTATAGCGTATTTAGCTTGTATATTTCCATTTATCTTTTTCAATCGTTTTATATACATTTTAGTGTTTTAATCATTTTATTGTATTTAGCCTAGTTGTAGTGTTAGCTTTAGTTTAGCTCGACCACCTCCTTCACCCACTAGTAGTCCACAGTTTGGTGAGTATTAACATTAATTCATTTTTTTATAAATGCCGGTAGAGCTAGCTAGCTGCTAACATTAGCGCCAAATCTTAATCAATGTCGCGCAGGGGCGGCTCCAGAAAATTATTGTCGGGGGGGCAATGGGGGGGTCTGAATTTTTATAGGAGGTGCTAGTGAATTCTGACATAACGAACACCAAACACCACTGTTCCCGGGCTAATACACTACATTGAAATGCACGTTACTAAATGTTTATATACAACAAAGACAAGCATATTTAATTACTTGTATTTAATGAATCAACAAACAAGCAAGCACAAGAATACAATTCAAACCATAGCCACCACAGAGAACATCTGTGGATTTACTAGTGTAACAGAATTGTAGCAGTGTGTAGTGCAACACAGTAGCCTATACTCTTACCACTGTCTCTTAACTCACTGCATCTTTTGTCTCACCTCTGATCTCCTCTTTACTATCTCTTCACTCCTGTCTTCCTCTCTTCTTTTCTCAACTCCTCTGTTCTCCTCTCCTTCACTCTCCACTTCTGTCTTCCTCTGTTCTTCTCTCAACTCCTCTGTTCTCCTCTCCTTCACTCTCCACTGCTGTCTTCCTCTCTTCTTCTCTCAACTCCTCTGTTCTCCTCTCCTTCACTCTCCACTGCTGTCTTCCTCTCTTCTTATCTCAACTCCTCTGTTCTCCTCTCCTTCACTCTCCACTTCTGTCTTCCTCTCATCTTCACTATCTCTCCTCCTCTGTTCTCCTCTCCTTCACTCTCCACTTCTGTCTTCCTCTCATCTTCACTATCTCTCCTCCTCTGTTCTCCTCTCCTCTCCTTTCCGTTTCCGGTGTGAGTGTGAGTGTGAGCGAGCGGTGGTGGGGTGAGTGGCGCGGAGTTTTGAATTGGTTTCTGTCCTTTTTTCGGGTTTTCCCTGGTTTCTCCGTCTGTTCTATGTGCATGGTCAGGTAAGCTTTATTAATATTTTTACTGTGTTGGCCGAGCGATCAGTGGTTGTGTCAGGTAGTTTTCGGGAGGAATGGCGTCCCCCGAGACGCCGCCTCCGTCTATCCGGCAGGGAGTAAGGATAGTCCCGCCGGATAGTAGCGTTACTGTGGAGGAGGTTCTGTGGGCTGTCGGTGAGCAGGTAGGTCATGATAAGTTATCGTTTGCGTCTAGAATGAACAAAGCAGTGGTTGTGTTCCTGAACGAGGAGCCCCGTGTGTATCAGCTGGTAGAGAGCGGAGTGTTTATCAGGGACTTATTCGTGCAGGTCTCCCCGCTGTCAGTTCCCTCCACGCGGATCACCGTGTCCGGTGTTCCGCCGTTCATACCGAACGAGTTGTTAGAGAGCGAGCTCCGTAGGTTTGGCAAGTTTGCCAGTGGATTTAAAACGGTGAGTTTGGGATGTAAGGATCCCAAACTGAAGCACGTACTGTCCCTGAGGCGGCAGGTGTTCATGTTCTTGGACTCGCCGACACAAACACTGGACGTGTCGTTCAGAGTGAAGCACGGTGACGGGTTCTATATGGTGTACGCCAGCTCGGGACAGTTCAAGTGTTTTGAGTGTGGAGATGTGGGACACAAACGCTTTACGTGTCCGCATAGACAGCAGGGGGCGGCTCACTCCGCTGACGCGGCGGGCGGCTCCGCTGAGTCCGCGGTCGAGTCCGCGGCTGGCGGCTCCGGAGTTGGGTCCGCGGCCGGCGGGTCCGGTGCTGGGTCCGCTGCTGGCGGGTCCGGTGCTGGCGCCGCGGGCGCGGATGCGGATCCCGGTGCGGAGGGTGTGGAAGCCGGTGCCACTGGTTCACTTTCTGAGGAGGATCACTTGGATAGGGAGGAACAGAGTCGGCCTGACAAGCAACACGCTTCTGTGACTGCAGAGAACCTGAGCAGTTCACAGTCTGCAGGCACTGAAGCAGCTTCCACAAGTTTTGTAGGCACAGATCCCACTGTAAACACCAATGAAGAACAGGGTATGTTAAATAGTCAGGCATCCTGTGAAGGAGAGGACATGGAGTATGACTCTGAGTCAGATACAGTATCCATAGATGAAACTTCGATCAGGAACGCAGATCTCTATTCTTTAGAGGAAATAAATCAATTTCTGGATGTAACATTTAAAAAGTCTGTTAGAGTAAATGACTACTTCGGTGATACTGAAAAGTTTATCAGATCTGTTGGCGTTCTGCAAAGACTGGTCGGTTTTGACCTCTTGGATGAGAAGAAACGTTTTCGCCTCAAAAAGCATATCACAACTTTGAGGAAAGCAAAAAAAGGCAAAACTGCTAAAAAGATTAAAAAGTAAAATGATCATGCATCACACGGTGGTTTTCTCTTTTCAATTGTTTTCTGTTTTGTTCATCTTATCCGTTTCTTTTTCTCTGACCTCTATGGGGAGCCTCAAGATAGGATCTTTGAACATCAATGGTGGGAGAGACAGACAAAAAAGGGCATTAATTTCTGAAGTCGCTACTCAAAAAAGGGTTGATGTGTTGTTTTTGCAAGAGACACATACTAATCCAGCAGACGAGACAGATTGGGGTTTATGGTGGGATGGTTCGTGCACCTTTAGCCATGGCACCAACCTTAGTGCAGGGGTAGCTGTTCTGCTTAGGAAAAATGTCGATGTAACTGTACTATCATCTACTGAAGTGGTGAAGGGCAGGCTGTTGATTGTAAGAGCAGAAATAGAGGGCTCTGTGGTCTGCTTTGTAAACATATATGCTCCAAATCAAGGCACAGATAGAGTGGTTTTTTTCACCCTGCTAAAAAACGAGGTAAGAAAGTACCATCAGGATCAATTTATCATTGGTGGGGATTTCAACTGCACGCTAGACTTCACTGTAGACAGGACAAGTGAAGAACCTCACCCACAGTCATCTCAGAGCCTTCACAGCATCATCACACACCTGGATCTGTTAGACACATGGAGGGTCAAACATCCACTAACCAGACAATACACATGGGTGAGGGTCGGCAATGGCAGGGTGAGTGCAGCTAGACTGGATAGGATTTACATCTCCAAAAGTCTCAGCTCCAGATTAGTCCACAGCAATATAAGTCCAGTTGGTTTCACTGATCACCACTTTGTCAGTATAGATTTGATCCTTTCACCAGGCGAAAGGGTTAAGTCCTACTGGTCTTTTAACAACAGACTTCTGCAGGACCGTACTTTCTGTCAAAGTTTTGAGCGTTTTTGGCAGCAGTGGAAAACCAGGAAAGCGGATTTTGTTTCTTTGAAGCTGTGGTGGGAAGTTGGGAAGGCCCAAATTCGCGTTTTTTGCCAGCAGTATACCTCCCACTCGACTGCTAATATAAAGGCAGCAGTTCAGGAGCTTGAAGTAAGTATTAGGAACATTGAAGAGGGGTTACATAGACATTCGGATCCCACCACGGGTCATCTGCTGCAGGAGAAGAGATTGGAGTTGAGCTTATTCCTGCAGGAGAGAGTAAAGGGAGCTCTTGTTAGGTCTCGTTTCCTCCAGCTAAAGGACATGGATGGCCCAAGCTCTTTCTTTTTTAATCTGGAGAGATCGGTGGCACAGAGGAAACAGATGACCTGCCTCAAGCTTCCTGGAGGCAGAGTGACCACCAGTCCGGGGGAGATGAGGACCCATGCAGTGAGTTTCTACGCTGACCTCTTTGGGGCAGAACAGTGCGGCATGGAGTGCCGCGAGGAGCTCCTGGAGGGGCTTCCTCAGCTCATCCCGGGTGAGAAAGCTGCTCTGGACTCTGAGCTGACCCTGGAGGAGTTGACAGTCGCTGTTAATCAGATGGCATCAGGACGGGCACCGGGAATTGATGGTCTCTCCACTGACTTTTACCAGCGGTTCTGGAATACTCTTGGACCTGATTTGCACAGTGTTTTATTGGAGTGTTTTAGAACAGGATCTCTTCCTGTCTCCTGTCAGCGAGCTGTGCTTTCCCTGCTTCCCAAGAAAGGAGACCTGGCCTTACTTAAAAACTGGAGGCCGGTTGCTCTCCTCTGCACGGACTATAAGGTGCTTTCCAGAGCCTTATCGAACAGACTCAAGGACATCCTGGGAATACTTGTACAGACAGACCAAAGCTATTGTGTTCCTGACAGGAAAATTATGGACAACATTTTCCTAATTTGTGATGTTATTGATGTGTGCAGATCCCAGAATGTGAATTTTGGTATTGTTGCTTTGGACCAGGAGAAAGCCTTTGATAGGGTGGATCACTGTTATTTATTTTCTGCACTCAGGGCTTTTGGCATTGGTGATGGTTTTCTGGCCTGGATTGGTTTATTGTATAATGGTGCTCAATGTATGGTGAAAATGGGGGCAGGGCTGAGTCGGCCAATCCCTGTGCAGCAAGGGATAAGACAGGGTTGTCCTCTCTCCGGTCAACTATATACCCTAGCTATTGAGCCCTTGCTGTGCATGTTGAGAGGTCGGCTCAGTGGTCTCTCACTGCCTGGGTCCTCTGATCTTGATCGTCCACTTACCGTTTCTGCTTACGCAGATGATGTTAATATTTTTGTCTCCAGCCAGGGGGATATTAAATGTTTGCAGGATACCCTGTCCCTGTACGAAAAGGCCTCATCTGCTCGGGTGAACTGGGCAAAGAGTGAGGCTTTGTTGGTGGGACAGTGGAGAGATCAGACAGTGCCCAGTCTGCCTGGAGGTCTTGAGTGGGGGAAGGAGGGCCTGAAGGTGTTGGGAGTATTTTTGGGCACTGAGGGGTTTCAGAACAAGAACTGGGAGGGAGTTAAGGAGAAAGTGTGCGCTCGGTTGTCTAAATGGAAATGGTTGCTACTAGAGACCGACCGATATGGGTTTTTCGAAAGCCGATGCCGATACCGATATTTACCGGTCAGAGTCAGCTGATGGCCGATGTGTCCTGCCGATTTTTTGGGCCGATTTTTAGGGCCGATATGCTATCGTATTATCCTTAATTGGCATGCTAAAAATCATACTAGTAAGAGGAGGCACGACACTTGTAAACTTCACACGATTTATTGAAAATTGAACATTAAAAAAATCAACATATGAATTAAATATAAAATAAATAAATACCAACTCTGAGTCTTAAATGTTCAATATATAATCAACATAAAAATAAATATGAAATAAAAATATATTAGTGCTGCAAACACACTAGTAACAAAGGGCATACTAGCAACATAAAAAATTATGTAAACAAGTTTCAAGTTTCACAGGCATGTTTTATGCTTCTCAATACTGCCAGTTCAAGAAACGGAGGTTGTCATGTAGGAAACACAACTGTTCGGCATGTTCGCCCTTGAGGTTGCTCCTCTTCTTGTCATAAATGTTCCCAATCTCACTAAACACCCTCTCGCTGGGAACTGAGGAAGGGGGTGGACAAAGGAATTTTCTTGCTAGTGGTGCAAGAAGGTGTAGACGGGATGCATTTTGCTTCCACCATTCTAGCGGTTTACCAGTCTGCCTATTTATCACTGGCTCCTGGAGGTAGTGCTGCAGCTGGTCAGATATAAGGTGGTCTTCATCACTCTCCTGAGTAGGAGATCCATGAGGTCCCAAGATGTTGGCATACATTTGGTCAATGACACTGGAGGGACCAGGTACTTCCTCAACTTCCACCCTTCTCTGTTTCGAGTGTAGTCCTTCTTCTGCACTTGTGGCCATCTTCAGCTGTTCAGACACAACAGCATGCTCCTCCTTTATCCACCTTTTTGCTTTATCAAGTGTGCCCTCTGAAAAGACATGGCCCTTATAGCGAGGGTCCAGGAGTGTTGCGAGCACTAGACATTGTGTGTCCTCCATCTTTTGGAATCTTCTCTGTAAGCTTTGCAGCATTGACTCTCGCAGAGTTTTGATCCCAATTGTGTTTGGCCCCTCTGTCTGAAGAATCATCTTCAGCACAGCAATGCTCGGAATGACGCAGGAGATGGAAGCCTCTGACTTGCTCACCTCAAGGGTGACTTCCTCCATAGGCTCCAATGTATCAATTAAATTGGAAGCTATGTCCCATTGATCAGGGGATAGAGTGGCAATTTTTCCATACTCTCGAGCGTAGTTGTTCAGAGCTCTCTTCTGCTCCACCATTCTCTGCATCATATGAAGCGTGGAGTTCCAGCGAGTGGGTTCAGACTGGAGGATGCTGTGCTCTGGTAGGCCAAGTTCTTGTTGAATTTTTTTAAGCTTCTGCTTTGCAAGAACAGAGTGGTTGAAATGTTTGGCGATGTTCTTTAATTTGGCATTAATGTCCAGCACTACTCGCTGACTGTTGATGCCATCATTCACCACAAGCTGTATGGTGTGTGCGCTGCAGCTGAGATCAGGTATTTCCGCCAGTCTGAGACCTTTGACCATGTTTGCCCCACTGTCACGGAGAACAAGTACAACCCTGTCATGGCTGATGTCCCAGTGCTCGAGCAGACTGATGAACATGTCACCAATATACTCCCCTGTGTGGGAGCCTAACATTGTTTTTGCATTTAGGAGGACTTGCTTCCTGTCCCAGTTGTGGTCAATGAAATGGCATGTTAGACTCATGAGAGCCTCAGTGTCCCCAGACCAACAGTCTGTAGTGAAGGACAAAAAAGGGCCAGCCTCCTCTGAAATTAGTGCTTTGACTTTTCTCTCCACTTTTCCAACTATGTCCTCAAGCATGTCGGTGCGGTAGTGCTTCTCCGATTTTAATTTGTACCTGGGCTCCATTGCAGCCACCAGCCTCTGGAATCCAACACATGAAACACAAGCGAATGGCAGATTGTCTGTGGCAATCATTTCTGTTATTAATGTGTCTATTTTCTTTGATCTGGTGTCTGAATTTTGCCATTTCCGATGGGCATCAAACATATCTGTTACGGTTGGCTGATGAGGTTGGGAAGTGGATGTAGACACTGCAGCTGCTGGAGCTTTTTGTTGCTGAGCATCATTGTAAGCCTGGAGATGATGTACTCTCAGGTGATTCCAGAGGTTTGTGGTGTTTTTATGTTTGCTCTTTGCAGATCCCAAGCTCACATGTACCTTACAGAGCTTGCAGATCACCTTACTTGTAGCTGGCTCTGTGTCCGTAAAATGCTGCCATACTGGGTTTTTCTTTTCAGCCATACTGGGATGGTTTTCCTTCTGACATCAGACAACAATTCCTAAACAGAACAAACATTCAAGGTTAGCATTTAAAAGTGCCTTCAATGTTACTATATCACCATATGTTAATGAAAAATAAAATAATTTTATTTAGATTTTATTATCCATAACACATTTATTTTATTCATTATAAATAACATATGTTCTATATATATACACTATATATTCATGTATATAGTAGAAATATTATGTAGGCTATTATATAAAAATGACTGTAGGGGCCTACTCATCGATTCATAACAACAAGAATTAACAAATGTATGACTTCTTGCAGTCTGTTAGTCTATTAATTATTCATTTTAATATGTTTAACAGAGTGCAAGAAGACTTCCATGATGTGACAACTTCAGATAGTTACTTCAAAACGGCAAAATACGTGTTCAGGTTATACAGTTTCACTGTGGAACTTCCATGCCTTAAACTTTCATATGTTTCCGTTTCAACAATATAAAACTCCGTCTCCCAGCATGCTGCGCAGGAAACCGGAAATAAGAACTAGAGAACATCAACGTTTGATCCTTTTCAAATTCACAATCAAATCAAACATGTAATACATCGCGAAAACAAATTGACATGGGATGACAATGTTTTAAAACGTTCACTTGCTATTTGTGCGTCCTCTTTTTGTTAACATTTCACTTAGATTGTCCGTTACTTAAGTTTAGATCGTAACATAGCAGTCACCAGCGTTGAGGGGGCTTAATTGCGCTCAACGCTGGTGACTTTCCTTTCTTCTTCAACTCCGATGCAGTTGAAAACGAATGGACATGGGATGACAATGTTATAAAATGATCACGTTAGATTTGTGTCCTCTTTTTGTTACATTTTCACTTAGATTGTCCGTTACTATATTTTACTTTTTTCCTTTCTGTAAATGAAGCAACATCACAGATTACAACTAATCATGAGAGAAAATATGCGACTTTTGGACATTGGAATGTAAAAATTGATGCCTTACCTGTAGACCGTCTTGCTCACTCTTGAAACCTCGTGTCCCGGTGTGCGTTCCAAGTTGCTGCCCGCAGATGTGCCTGACTTAAAATCGGCCCGGAAAATCGGCCGATGCCGATTGATTAAAAAATAGCAAAAATCGGCCGATTAAATCGGCTTGCCGATCGATCGGTCGGTCTCTAGTTGCTACCCCAGTTGTCATATAGGGGAAGAGTTTTGGTTGCGAATAACTTGGTCGCCTCGACTCTTTGGCATAGACTTATTGCTCTGACACCACCGAGAGGCCTGATGGAGGACATTCAGCGAGTCATCCTGGACTTCTTCTGGTCTGGCCGGCACTGGATCCGAGCAGCAGCCCTCTACCTGCCTGTGGCTGAAGGGGGGCAGGGACTCATCAATATCCAGGCAAAAATAGCCTCTTTTAGACTCCAGACTGCACAAAGACTGCTGTACAATTGTGGCCCAAGCTGGTTTGATACAGCTCGTTTGCTGCTGAAGAGAGCCGGGCGATTGGGCTACGATAAACAGCTTTTCCTTTTAAAATCTGAGGATGTGGACTTAACTGGACTGACACCTTTTTATAGTTCGGTATTACAGGCATGGCAGATTTTTAAGGCCACACGTACCAAAAATGAGACTCCGGGCATGTGGCTGTTTGAGGAACCTTTGTTTTTTAATACTCTTATACAGACTCAAACACTGCAGTCTGCCAGCCTGCGAGCCTATTTTAGAGAGGCTGGCTGCACCAAACTGGGCCATCTGATGAAGATGACGGCAACATCGGTGGATATCTTGAGACAGAGAAGCAACATCACCTCCATCAGGGTCATCAACAGAGTGGTGGAGGAAGTCTGTGCTGCCCTGCCACAACCCCTGAGGGTTTTTGCACAAGACCACAATGTGTGTGACCAGTGGACCGAAGGGGAGGAGTATAGTTTCCCCTCTCTGTCTGTCACCCCAGTTGTGGGGGAGTGGCAGGAGGGAGGTGGTCAGCTGCTGTCGCTCACAACCCCGCACCTGGAGAAGTTACAGGACGCAGGGAAGAAGGCAATATATCAGATCTGCTGCAAGGTTCTGAGCCTGCGCTCTTTGGCAGGGATGAAGGAGTCGAGGTGGACTGGTTTTTTTGGTCCAGATGTTTCCCCGAAGGGCAGCTGGCGGTCTCTGTACAAGCTGCCCGTTGAAAAACGGACAGCAGACCTCCAGTGGAGGATTGTACATGGAGCAATAGCTACGAACAGATACAGAGCGCACCTGGATCCAGAGTTGGGGGAGGAGTGCATCTTCTGTTCTCAGAACGAGACCCTTGAACACTTATTTATTCAGTGTCCTTGTTTGTCTGCTCTGTTTGAGCTGTTAGAAAGGTGGTTTCGGGGTCTAGGGGAGATTTTTGCTTTTGATTTGTTTATTTTTGGCCCAAAGTACTGTGCAAAAAAGAAGGATGTACACTCATTGGTGAACTTTGTATCTGGCGTTGCTAAGTTGGCCATCTGGCTGACTCGCAGGAACCAGGCCCAGAGTGTTGGCAGTGTGGAGCCAGTGCTGGTCCTGAAGGGTCTGCTGAAGGCCAGACTGAGGGTGGAACATGCGTATTATCGGATGATGGACAATGTGCATGGTTTCGGTCATGTATGGGCTGTTGGGGGGGTTTTGTGCTCTGTGGGGGGGGACGGAGAGCTGAATGTAAGTTTCTGATTGGAGAAACACGTTCTGTGTCTGGTTGACAGGTTTGCTTGTATTTTATTTTTTTGTTTTTGTGTGGTTTTTGTTGCTCTTGAATGAAGATGTGATGGTGAGCTGTTGTCTTTTTTGCTGTGGTGCAATAAAGGGACTTTAAAAACCAAACCTTCACTCTCCACTTCTGTCTTCTTCTCTTCTTCTCTCAACTCCTCTGTTCTCCTCTCCTTCACTCTCCACTTCTGTCTTCCTCTCATCTTCACTATCTCTCCTCCTCTGTTCTCCTCTCCTTCACTCTCCACTACTGTCTTCCTCTCTTCTTCTCTCCTCCTCCTCTGTTCTCCTCTCCTTCACTCTCCACTGCTGTCTTCCTCTCTTCTTCTCTCCTCCTCCTCTGTTCTCCTCTCCTTCACTCTCCACTGCTGTCTTCCTCTCTTCTGCTCTCAACTCCTCTCTCCTCCTCCTCTGGACTCCACTGAAACTGTTGAAACAACCACACAGACAGACACACAGGCTAAATACTACACTTACAGTTGACATAATATGAGGCAAACAATAAGTACCGGTAGCATTATTAAAATCTGTCAAAAAAGAATTGTGTACTCACTGGTCACTCACAACAGAACGATCCGCCTGTTGTTGTGATTGGCTGCAAAGCGGTTAATCACTGCCTCGACATCAAGTGCTTTGGCCCTGCTTGAACTAATTGCCAGGACACCCAGATTGCTGGTACGAGCATCTCCGCTTTTGTTCCTCAGGTAGGTTTTCAACCGCCTTAAGCAGGAGAAGCTCCTCTCACATGAAGCCGATGTGACAGGCAGTGTCATAGAGATACAGACGAGCTTGAACAGGTCAACGAATGCATTCTTGTATGGCCTCAAAAGCACCAGCACATCATGGGTGGTGCTGACAACGTCCCCCCTTTGGTTTTTCCTCTCAATCAGTCTTTTTAACTGGTGAAGTTCTGCTGAGAGGTTTTCAATCAATACGCCATAATGTTCAGCCATGGGCAAAAGAGTATCTTTGTCCAAGAATGTCTCGTGTTTTGGGTTAAGAGCTGCTGCTCCTTTTAGAACGTGACAGCTGTCAGAGGAAAACCGCCTGTCCAATTCACTGATTAATCCAGTGGTTCCCAAACTTTTTCTGCTGGGACCCCCTTTAAGACCTAAACATATTTTGGAGCCCCCCCTAAACACCGAAACTTTTAGTTTCTTGAAAATGTATTTTGAAATTCACGCAAACAGTACAAATAAACAATAAGGGCATAATCACCATTACAAGACACTTCAAAATAACATTTATTCATGTGTTTTGTGCAACAGCACTGTTTTAACAACTTTGCAACTGCAACTTCTCTTCTTGAGTGACAAAATAACAAAAAAAGTAACTTACATTTACTTTTAAATTGTACAACTTTGAACCTATTTCATCTTTTTAACATCTGCACTGAATTTGAAAAAATACCCCAGATTTGTTTTTTCATAAAATATTTCATACATCTCAGTGACTAGTGTGGGCTTGCTTTGAACTGCAGATCTTTTCAAATCGTGGTGGCAACTGTGAGATGGCCACCCTCAGTTCATTCTCAATGTCCAGCTTTGACCTGTATTTGGTCTTTATGGAGGCCACTGCAGAAAAGCCCACCTCACAAAGATAAGACGTGGCAAAAGGGAGTAATACTGCCATTGCCTTTCCACCCAATAGTGGGTAGTCCTCCTCCACCCCAATCCAAAATGCAGTCAGTAACTTGGCCTGAAACTGCAGTTTCAGTGTGGAGTCTGATGTGATATCAATGAACTGCTCCTCTTCAGCAGTGCTGAAGTCAGTAGGTGCGGCTGCAGTGAAGGGGTCTAGGATCCAGTCATATTGTGCTGAATCCTTCACTGAAAAATACCTCTGAAAATGTTGTAGGGCAGAGATGTGTGCTCTCATACAAGGCACGATTGTGTTCTGAATGTTGTTGGATTCAAGAAAAGCATGAAGGTTCTGAAATGAGTCTATGTTTCCCTCCCCAATTTTCCGCTCCCACATTTCCAATTTCCTTGAAAATGATTTTATTTTATCTGCAAGATGCGGAAGGTGGGTGTTGGTTCCTTGCATCTGCAGATTTAGTTCATTTAATTTCTGGAACATGTCACTGAGGTAGGCAACTTTCGTAAGAAAATTTTCATCACTGTAATTAACCGCGAGGTCATGACCCTCCTCCTCCAAAAAAATCTGAATTTCCTCCCGCAGCTCAAATACCCTGGACAGAACCTTCCCACGTGACAACCATCGCGCTTCGCTGTGAAACAAAACAGCTGTGTGATTGGATCCCATTTCCTCGCATAGCGCAGAGAAAAGTCGGGCCTTAACAGGGCGCGTTTTGATGTAGTTCACTGTGGCAATGACGTCCGTCATCACCTCGTTCAATTCGGGACTCAGCTGTTTAGAAGCCAACGCTTCTCGATGGATCATACAGTGAGTCCAATGAACGTTGGGCGACACACGCTTTATGAGCGCTTGGAGCCCAGCCCGTTGTGCTTCCCAGCCATTGCCTGAGCCCCATCTGTACACACCCCAACACAACCCTCCCACTTCAGATTGGCCTCTTGCAAGTGCAAAAGATAAATAAAATAGTGAAAAAGAGAGAAGAATATTTACAATATCAACAATACAGATTTGAGGATGTGAAATATATACATATGTGGAATACATTGAAAGTATTTAAATACTTTACACTGTTGAATGAGGAGGTATGGACAGATGCATATATTATGTATAACAGATGTGTATGGCAGATATGTATAATATATAGATATGTGTACTATAAACAGATATGTATGGCAGATGTGTATAATATATATATATATATATATGTATGTGTGTACTATAAACAGATGTGAGTAGACATTCACACAGCTCAGGAGTTCAGCAGTCTTATAGCCTGTGGTATAAAACTGTCTCTTGGGAACCACTGGATTAATCGATTGGTTACAGGGAAATAGCAGTGGTTCTGATAGTCTTCTGAGGTTTCCAGCGGCTCTTTTGATCCTGTTTGGCTGTTCACCACAAAGTCCTGCAGGTGGTGGGGCTGTTTTTTTCTCCTTACCTGTGGGCGCTGCAGGTCAATGCCAACTGTCTCACACATATCACTGGCACACTCCCAGATTTCAGTCCATGTTTCAGCATTGCGTTTGTCATTGAGGGTATCAACAACTGCAAAGACCAGATCAATGGCAGATGCCAGCTCCAAATCTGTGGCCTGTAGATGATCAGATAAGTTCTTTGTGAGCTTGAATATGCTCTCCAGCATACAGATGTGCACAACAAATTGTGCATCAATCAGTCCAATCAGTGATCTTGCTTCAGTATATGAGCATTCGTCTGGTTGCTCACATCCACAAGAGTTGCTAAGAGAGCGAGGAGAGTTCTTTTTATTGCCCACAGTGTAGAATATTGGCAGGCCCACCTGGTATCTGATAGTCTTTTCAATTCCACTGTGCGTTTGGTGGGCTCAAGTTCTTGTTGCTTCTCCATGAACACCTTGTGAGTCACTGTCCCAGAAAAGAAGTTGTACAACATCTTGACCGTTGCAAAGCATTCTGCAACTGGTTTCACATTATGTACACAGTCAACTAAAACCAAGTTTAATCTGTGTGCATAGCAATGGATGTAAAGCGCATGTGGCACTTCTTGGCGAAACTGTTCCTGGACACCATTGTTGCACCCGGACATGACAGAGGCCCCATCATAGCACTGTGCAATGCATGCATGTTTGTCTATGCTACACTTAGCCAGTGTTTGTTTAACTGATTTGTGTAAAGACTCTGCATCCAGGCCCTCTGCAGAAATAAAGTCCAGAAACTCTTCATGAATCATATCATTGTTTAGATATAGCAGAGCAACAGATATCTGCTCTTTTTTGCTCACAGCCTTTGTTTCATCCACCATTAAAGCAAAATGCTCTCCCAGCTTAACCTCGTTGCTCACTTGTTCCCTCACCATGCTGGCCATAACATCAATCAGCTCATCCTGGATATCATGATGCACATATTTGGCATTCCCAGGTCCACTGGACAATTTCTTTGAGACAATGGTGTCAAACTTTCCCAGCAGATTGAACAGTTCAATAAAATTATCTCTGTTTGTGGACTGCTGATCTTCCCTGTGCCCTCTCTGTGCAATTGTTTGACAAGCAGTAAACCGCAGTGATTCTATGACTGCTCTCATGTACTGCCTGTTTTTCTTGTACTGTTTTCTCAGGTCCAGCATCAAGCTTAGTCATAATCCTTGAACCATTTTTCATCCTTGCCTTAAACTCACACCAGCCTTCCATTGCTAGTTTATGAGAAACACTTGCATGGTGTTGTGTTAGTTTCTCACCTCCTTTCCTCCAGTTTCTGAAGCCAGCGTGAGTGAAGCTCTTTTCTGAGTGACCAGATGTCTGAGCATGGTGGGGAAAATGCCGACAGGCAAAACAGAAAGCAGCATCAACTGCATACCTGCAAACTCAGAAGGGCTGAAAGAGGTGACAAACTAAACCCCCCCCCCCCCCAGCCTTTGTACACGTTGCCTAGCAACGCCGCGCATGCGCATTATATCCTGCTCCGCTCCGAGTTATAGTAGTAGGCTATTCATGGGAAACACATGAACAGCACGTTAAGATCTCGGCCAAGTCGTAATTAAAAGCAGTTCTTCATTATTTAAGTTAAGCGGCGGTAACGCCAGTGTTAAACAAGGTGTTAAACACGCAAATGCCGGTTGGTGTGCGTACGTTACTGAGTGTTTATCGGTCCATGGCCGTAATGAACGTGTCGCATTGGTCCATATGTAATGCGCACGTTCTGTTGTTCCCATTGGCATAGAGCTATTGAACATTAACTTTAACAAAGGATACGGATAACATTTAGCCCACGGCAGTTTTGTCCCCCCCCCCCCCCCCCCTAAAAAAAAACTCTTCGGATCTACACGATTCACGTCAATGACATATTTTAAGTTGAAAACGGCGAATTTCGCCGAAAGGTGACTAGTTTGCAGGTATGCAACTGACACCGAGTATTCCAGCCACGCGTATTGTTTAAACCACGACTGGCAAAAACTTCTTAAAGTTAGCTGGGAGCAAATTGCCCGACGCGGGTAGGACTTCAGCTGAGGCTGCCTCTGTCCCTCTGCTGGGTCTTGGCTTAAATCCACAGGGCCAGGTTTCCCGCGACCCAAGATTGGAGCTACGGCTGTCGGTGAAGCTCTCCCTTCACGCCCCGAATCTTGCCCGACATTTTCGGGGATGTTATCGGCCTCCGTCCTCCTCCATCGTACTGTGCATCCGCAAATCACCGCCGCCGCCACCACCATCATCCACTCTCATCCGCTTTCTGGAAATTAACGTTACAAAACGGTCCATTTTGCTCTGTCACTCGCTAATCTGCTCTGTCGTTAACTAGCCGCTATGCATCAACCGCCGCCAACATGAACATCAAACGCACGTCTGCGTGCCGTTTGCGTGCAAACTGCCAATCAAATCGCACTACACATCCTAACCCTTGTTACCATAGATACTAAAAAGATGTTGCTGTTTAATCAATCAACCTTACATATTTCAGTAGCAGTGGATGTCGAGATTACGATTGGCACCTTGTTCGGATGTGAATGGAAATATGTTTTCCGTTGTTTTCGTTGTGTTGATAGAGGGTGATATTGGCAGATAGGTAAAGTCCCCTTGTCCCGCCCTAACCGCTCCATTCAGCTGTAGAATGACACAAATCCTCCTCGCGAAATTGAATTTGTTCAGTTTGTTCCATAACGGTTTATATGCACAGAAATAAACTGCCGTCTAGCACACTTAATTTCACTGTAGGGATGTAATTTTTTGCACAGAGATAATTTAAATATCACTTTGGGGTGGGAGCTTAACGTTGTTCAAAATCTGTCATCCTGTTTGGTAGAAAAATTCATATTAAGTATGGCGGAATTAGGGGACTTAGCGATATATAGTGCTAGCACTACATGTTGACGCAAGATAATGAGTTGTTTCTAGACTGGGATAAGTGCTAAACATGGGGCTAATGTGCTACGGAATCAGCCCCTGGACATGTCGGTCCATTCTACCACTATAGCAGCTAGATTACAAACACTTCAGTCGCCTCGACGAATGAAAACAAGCATTAACTCAATTTACATTGTTTTCATGCCCCTTGAGATCAGTGGTCGCAGCGGTCTTCCAGTTGTAGCTATAGTAATCTGTTGAGCAAAGATTTAACATTAAAAAATCAAACCAAAAAAATAAAAACCCATCCATCATTCAAAAAAAATAAAATGTCGTCCGATTGTTTTTGTTGCATTCTGTCGACACCGTTTGTTAAGTCTAACATTAATAATCATAATCAGTAATCATCATTGGTCAAAAAATAAGTCTTAGGACTCTGATAAAGCTAGCACTAATGTTAGCAGTTAACTGTAGCCGCTAATACGGCTCCTAAAAATATGTTTTCTTTGAAATATCACTTCTACTCTATAGGTAATCACACACTGCAACCATTGTACAACAATTCGTAGTCACGGTTTGTGAAAACGTACCTTTCTTTGATGACATAATCCGTAAAATTAGTTGCGTGAGACGGGAGAGATTCAGCATGCTTCCATCTCGACACATGCTGATGTGAAAAAGGAAGAGAAGATGGAATGTGGCTCGTTTTTTCGCTCCTGCAGAGAGTGTGACATGTCAAGTATCATATCAAGTGATCCTGACCAATCAAGCCATTTTTCATGACATTGCAGTACGTTGTCATGTGCGCTCTCATCAGTGTGTTATCATTGCAGTTTTTATACAGACACAATAATTTTACTGTATCAAATTAACTTCTCTGTTCTTGATTACAGAATGTATAGTATTGTGGAGTTTTTGGGAGAGAAGTCTGTTGGTATTGTGGCCAGTAATGCATAAAAAAAGAGGGAGATACGCTAAAAACCTTTATGTCAATCATGTCACAAATTCTATGCAAGTTCTGCAAAACACCAATGCTGTTGTGACGTTTTTTGTTTTGTATTTGTTTTCCATTTCAGAAGACATGCAGCTACTGGCCACTCAACAACCACACACAGAGGCCAAAACATGGCTAAAAAGGCAAATAAGAATTTTTTTCCACAACAGGTGTGTTAATGGGCGGCAATAACAAGTGGTGATGTACACAAAAAGCAACACATTTAGAGTTGTAATTTCTGAAAGAGTGTAATTTCTAGCTGAAAATTCCCACAAATTGTTTTGGTCAACCTTACTTTGTTTAGATGACTGGGATCAGGCTGTCAGGAGGAACAGGAGGGCGGAAACAAAGTCCTGTGTGGAGACAGGAAAGGAGGACAAAGGGAGGCGCATCATTGTGATGCCAACAATTTTAAACCTTTTATAAACATGTAACACTGTTGTTTACGTTCGGCTCATATGATTCTGTTCCGTTGAAAATAAAACACCAAGAGGAAGAGAAAAGAAACAGAAGACAAAAAAGCCAGGACAAGTTCCGCATTTGAAGACTTCCCTTCCTCCTCCACCCCAGACAGAACCCCCCACTTAGACCATGGTGGTTCAATCTCTACTGGTGACGGTAAAGTGGCGGGTGGAGAGGGTGGTTAAACGCACTCTTATGCACAGGTTATAAGAGTTATCTGTCTATACTAACACAACACTTTATGCTTTTTACACACTACTCAGGTGACCGAAGAGAAACAATGCCCATCTGGGCAAAGAATATCAACGGTAATACATGTTACGTAGTTCAAAATTGTGACTTGTCTTGTAAAAACACTGTGTATGCAAATGACACCAACTTCTACTAAAAACACTCCTCTCTTCTCAACTTACATTTTTTACAGCAACATTGCAGGTTCTGCTCAGAAAGGTGGAAACTATTGAGCAGAACTGGAACTGGAAGAACTCGAGGAGCACCTTAAAAATAGAGATCTTGCCAAAAAAATAGTAATACAAATAAAATAATACAAATAATAGCGAAGTGACTTTAGGCTAAAGTGTACACATGCCACCAAGAGTGCTACATGGCCCTGTCATGAAGCTTTTTTCATCGGTAGTTCCCTGTTGGTGGGTGACGCTACCCACCCCCCCCCAAAAAAAAACTACCACCACAATACTTGCCTTAACCATGGTTGTTTGCTTTCCTTAGTCCCCATCTGAGCCTAGTCGGTGGGTCCAATCCCGGGGAGTTTGTGTGGAGCAGCTACAGCCTTCGAGGAAAGAAGTCCAAATATGTGCAAACAAATCTATTTTGCTGTTTCAGCTATTAATCTACACTTTTAAGAAAAAGTGAGAATTTGCCCCTGAGTGTTGGTGACACGCCCATTTTTGGGCCTGTGATTCATGGACTTATATGCTTTCAGAAAAATATAGTATCTGTAAGCGTTTACCTGAAACTAACATCACAAATTGAATCTAATGATCACGGATTCAATCTAATTACAGAGGCTATCATGAAATGGAAGCCGGGGCTGGAAGAGAAGGATGTGGGGCGGCTGATAGCAAAATTCTTAAAACATTCCCCCTCAGCCCACTCCAAAAGTTTGAAGGTGAGTTGAAACGAGAGAGGCATATGCAATCCCTCCAGCAGATCAATTATACGAACATGCCGACTGACTATTAGGGAACAATTTTCATATTTTTTTACACCAACACAAAATGATGCAGATCCATGCCCTACTTTTTAAGCTTATTCACAAGAGTTACACCTCGTCTTCAAGCCAATTTTGGCCAGCAAGGCTAACCCTTGTGACGCTTGCAACAGCACCACCGTTTCCATACCAACACTATTGTTACACTGCTTGTTTTAACTAGCGAGCCGGCTAATAGTTAGCCAGTCAACCAATGAAGCTTATAGCCAAAGACGCATGAAATTATGTTTGGTATTGTGATTTTAAGTGAGATAACAAATTCACTAACAAATCTCCGTTGCAATACTTGTTGCTTTATGTTTGGTTTAATCCAGGTTTAGTGTTTTTTGGCTGATGAAATTAACATCACATTAACTATTTTCATTTGGTTCGCTTAACTATTAAATCCCGAACAGGTCTACTTGGCAACTAAATATTCTAGAGGTAGTTGACAGACAGCTGGCCAAAAAATACTGCCGGGTTAATAAATGGATAAACTATCTAAATGCTAAAAAGTTAAACTTAAATAACTTATGGGCTAGGAATAAGAAATAGGTTACAACTAATAAATAAGATGCCAACCAGTCACAGTGAAGAACAAACCTGGATGCACTCAACAATGTCGGGCCAGACACAAAGTCTGGCGTAACTTCAGCTATTGGCATAACCCTATTTAAGTTTTGACTAAATGTAAAATGACATTTGACAGAATGTAAAATGAATATAAATGTATTCACCTGTTCTCTTCTCTTTGGTCTTCACAGGGTCGGCTGGAACGGCAGGTGGAAGATCCCCAAAATTGAAATTCCCAATAGTTTTGAAATAAAACTATAATAAATTGATATGTGTTAGTGCTGTCTTTTCTTTTGAATAGGCTTGGGGTCAACATTAGCTACAGCACCCACCCAAAATGCAGGTAAAATATGAATGTGATACTAGATTTTGGGGGTTCTAGGGCAAATGAGGACTGCACCAAGCAGATCCGCCCTAATGGCGACATTATGGCAACATTTCTCAAGATGGTTGCTACAATGTCGCCAGTATGTTCTTTTGGTTGCCGCGATGTCGCCAGGACGTGGCGGTTACGGACGAGCAACGTCGCCAAGATATGTTGCGGCAACGTTATCGCGTCTTTCACCCGCACGTATTGGCAACGTTAGAAGTTACGTGGCGGCAACGTATGTTTGGTCATAAAGTTACGAAAGCGCAACGTAACTGTTAGCTGGGGTAGATCGGGTAGGCTGGACCGAGCGGCCTACGAAATGAGACGGTCTAGTTTACGGAGCACCTCCTGTTTACGTCACGTGATACGAGCTGTTCTGTTGCGCTCCAGAAGCCTGATAGTAAATTATTTAACAAGCAAACTCAGCTGAAGAGGATCCAGACACTTTAGTTTTCCTTTTTTTTGTTGAACAATTTATTGGAGATTACTGCCAGCGATGAAATAAATAGAAAAAAGATTAAGCTGTTCCTTTGGCCTCCAGTAATGTTACATTAGTTAACAAGTAAATGATGTATATATAGCTGATGTCATTTAATCATTTCCTATTTAAAACAAGTCTTAATATTGCTGTAATAATACAAATATGTTTGTTTAATTAATCAACAAAAGCATCTTGCATAGATTGATTCTTAACAATATTAGTTTTGTAATGTTATCTAGCTGTGGTTTGAAACTGTTTATATTCTCCTTATTCCCCTAAACCTATTAATATAATTAAAACTGAATTTAAGACTGTTTAATGACCTAGCGATACCCTATTATTCCACTGTTATACTTCATGTTGTAAATAACGGTTCAAACCAGAGTAAATGAAATAAACAATGTATTTAACAATTACTATTCTTTTTTTTCATCTAATCTCAAAGTAGAGGTAAGAATATATCCATCATCCCTCTGCAGTTTCATGTCTTCTATTATGAGAACTTCCATCACTAACACAGAGGAAATCCATCATGTCATTTAGCAGAAGTGTGTTTATCAAGTTTTTTATTTTTATTCACATTCATTAGTGGTTCTGCTTGCTGCTGCTTTTAAATCCACTCTGCTGCAGAGACCTGACCGCTATTTACTTTGAATAAACGTCACCAGTTTGCATGGCATCCTGGGATATGGTAGACCTCGGAGGATACATCAGATGTATCCGCGGAGGACAGGATTTAACTTGATAATAATATTGATTTATATTTATTCCGTTTTGGATGTGTACGAGTTTTGGCTTCAGGGTTTAGAGCACTGATTTATCTCTTCGTCTGCTCTCTGCTGCAGACAGCCGAGCTGTGCGCTGTCAGACCAGACCATTACCCGTTCTTGGACAGGGGAGAAACTAGTACCCCGTTGACACATAGACTGATCCTGTGTTTTATCCATGCCTGATTGGCTTAATGCTTTCGCGACTGCAACTGGTTTTTTCATTCAATTGAGGTGTTTTCTGAAGTATTTTAGCGGTCTAGTCCCTGAGTGGTAATCCTTCACATGGCCCAACCAGTTCATTAGCATTACAATAGGTACTCGTCATCAACAGTTCTCCCCCGAGTGAGAAGCTGGTGAAAAGCCAACGTTCTACTTAAAAAGCTAAACGTAGAATAACTGCTGTACTGTGTAAAAACACCACAACAAGATTCAATAAATTGTCCTGGATAATTAAGCAAACTATTGTAAAGGTATGAGCAGCAAAAACAAAGAAGTGTAAACATTTAGATTACTATTATTATAAATAATAATAATTAATATACAAAGACTACATATTATTGAATTACAATTAAAATAATAGGATGAGATAAACTTTATTTAATCGCAAATCTGGATGTTTTATCGTTAAACTAAAAAACAAGGAATTTCACATCATTCGAAATTCAAAAGAGTAGAACATAAACATTATATAGAATGTGTGTAATAGTATACATTTTAAAAAGGGTAAAAGTAATGTGTTACATTTCCCTGTGAAAGTAAGGGATACAACATAGGCCCTATGTGATTAAATTCTGCTCAGCAAACACAACTGCAGAGCTGCAAACATTACTGAAGGGACAGTTCTGTTAGTCCAGGAAACAAACTGTGTGAATCAACTGTGTCAGGAATCGGGTAGGGAGAGAGCGTTCTAGCATGCTCTGTCTGTCTGTGTGTATATACACACACATATATATATCACCAGCCCAAGCAGTTTTTTTCTCATACTATAATAGCTACATTTAACGTTAATAGCAGCCGTATACCATACCGACAGGAAGCCTGTGCTAGAGCAGAAAAACGTCTGAAGGATCGCTGTCCAACATGGACCAAAGTCAAGGACCTCAAGCAAGTTTTTTAATTTAATATTACTATTAACGTTAACGTTACTTCCTTCAAATTAATTTGGGAGTCATATTTGCGGCACATCTATAATAATAATAATTGGCTTTCAGGGGTTGTATGGTAAGTGAACACTGTTGCTAGTGTGGGATAAATCAATATATTGTGGAAGTGAAACTATTAATGGCATAATTCACTGTTTCCGGACGGACCAAAGCTCAAACTTCCGGTAGTACCGGATGTTATTGTTTTTAGCATGTAGCTAAAGGTCTAGGCTGTATCCGAAATCACTCCCTACTCACTATATAGTGTACAACATTTTGTAGTGGTGTCCGAATGTTGAGTGTGTATTGATATTCACTATATAGTGCACTCACTGTTTCCCAAAATGCACCGTGAAATGTAGTGGGCAACCGATGGTCACTACCAAGCAATATATCCCATCATGCATTACAGTCGCGAAGCACGAACCATCTGAACCCAATCACGGATGTCTAGCATCCATGGATTTTAAAGCATTTTGAAAGATATAATAAACGTTGTTCAGATCTATAACGTTACAGAAGCAAGTGTATCTTGTTTCTAACAATAACGTTACCCTTACAAGCTCTCGTTCAAAGAATGAAACTTAGCCTACCTTACAATGAAACTACATTAGAACCAATCCTGTTAATCCTGTCGATCAAGTTGTTGAAGTTTGCTGAAAGTAAGGCCTTTCCCGAAAGCTGACGCTTATGTTGTACTATCTTTAAAGGTTAGCACAGCAAAGCACTAACACGGACACACAGAATACTGTGGCAGAGAGTTGGTGGTGATGAACATTGTTATTTGTCCGACCTACTGTCAATCATCTTCACATGAACGCGCAAGGTAGCGCACAATTGATTCAAAGCAGTGAAGTGGCGCTTAACGACAACACCTCAAAAGGTGAATTGACCAATCAAAAAATGTTATATCATCCCGTTAACCGCCAGCCAAACGCTTAACCTCTTGAAGAGGCGCTTAATTGTGTAATGCCAAATTTGGCGTGTGAGAGCCACTGTTTGTACACCTTACTTTGTCAGTTTGTCTATGCAATACACAGCAGCACAAGCAAGTAATGAATCGTTAAATATAACAGAAACACGTCCACGTGACGTTTTTCGCTTTTGTGAATTTTTTTTTAAGCATCACTTCATCTGCTTAAATGGACCGTCTGCCACTGATTTACAGGTCCCCTATTATGCAAAATGCAGTTTTTGATGTCTTTTATACATAACTATTTGTCTCCTGTGTGTAAGGAGACTCACAAAGTTTCAGAAAATACAACCCGAGAGCCCATCTGTATACACACGAGCTGATCCAGATTTGCTTTGGTTATGACATCATATCTTAAATGTGGGCTGGCTTTACTTGAACTCCTGGCAAAGTCCTGCCCACGTGACACGTCCCAACCTATCGTCCGCAATATACAGTCGCGAGCTGAATCCCTCCGCAGCACCTCTGTGCGTCTGTGTGTTCAGCAGGATGTCTGCAGGAGGGACTGCCAGTTGTTATTTATACAATACATATATATGTCTCTGTTCTAGTGGTAAACACTGAGAAGCGTTTCAGAAATAATACTGGATGTTGTTTCGAACCAAATATGGCGTTTAATCACGGCAGCGTTTAGCTGAGTTTCTCTGTTAGAAACTTTTCATGCATGACGCTCTAAAGGGGCGTGGCCAGCTTCAGGTCAGCTCAAATTTAAAGCTACAGCCACAGAATCAGCACTTCAGGAACAGGGCTGAGATAGAGGGGGATGAGGCATGTTACAATGGGGGATCTGTTTGGTATTTTGAGCAAAACACTTCACAAACAAGTTTTGTATAGATATTGCCCTACAATATATTGTTGAAATATAGCATAATTGGAGACCTTTAAGACATTGACCAAAACGCAACTTTTCAGGCTGGCTTGTGTGATTAATGTTTTGTCCGTTTGCTCAATGTTGCCAGATTTTTTTCAACTTTTCATCTTTTTTTATGGTATCTATTTTTACCCCTGTAAAGTGTCTTTGAGCACCTGATAAAGCACTTAAAAATAGTCGCGGCTGTGCCATCCTTCATTTTTTATGAACAGGAGAGTTCCTGGGGGCAGACTGGATCAGGCTCAGGAGCTCTGTCTCGCTCTCTGCTGTGCAGGCTCAAAACAAGCGAGAGACTAAATAATCCTTCCAACAGTGTGGTCAGATCAGTGTGTACCTGTGCAGGGAGTGGGTCTGGTGATCCATGCTGTCTCCGAAGCCCATCAGGGGTTTGATGGAGGCCCGGTACTGCTGCAGCACCCCCGGGATCCCTGAGACCCCCGCATCCACCATTTCTGCAGGCAGAGAGGGAGGAGTGCTACACTGGGAGGAGCTGAAGCTGAGGCGACCCCCTCCCCCTCCGTCCTGCAGGGAGGAGCAGTAGAAGTCTGGGTAATGTGGTCCTCCTTCACCACGAACCACCAGGGCCTTACGGCTGCCAACGTCCTCATCTGACACACACACATGTGCACACGCACATCACATGAATGTCAGAGTAGCCACATTATTTACATTATTCTATGCTGTCAGTGTTGCTTGTTCTGCATCTTTTTACAAAAAAAGCTGTTAATATATTGTTTATGTTTTTTGTCACTTTAGTGTGAGCAATCCTTTCTTTGTTGCTCCCTGAAACCCTCGTTTATCCGACACAAGGGTCTCAGGATAGAGTGTTGTATATTTAACAGATCATTAAGATTTCTGAGGCAGAAAGCCCATGTGTTTCTTTAGTCACGTTAGAAACATGCACATTGCGTTTTGTCATCAGACATTGGTCATTGATGAGCTGGTGAGCATGCAGGTGTCTCACCAGGCTTCACGTCTCTCCTCTCCAGTATGGCACTGCTGCTGGAGCACAGGGAGCTGGATCGCCCCACCCCTGACAAGCGCTCCTGTGGTAATGTGGCGCTTCCTGGATCCACCATCCCAGTCCTACTCCCTATGCTCCCACCGTATGGCCTCCTGGAGGGAGAGGAGGGCATGGAGCGGACCATGGGGGGTGACATAGAGCCTTGCAGGCTGCGCAGAGTGCTGCATCCGGACGCTGACAGGGTGTGGACTAGACTGTGACTGCCGTACAGCACCTCTTTAGAGATCTGTGAAAAACAGAGAGTGTCTGAATCACTGAAGGGGAATAAGAGGGACAATAACAGACCGAATGCTCAGACACCAAACAAACCCAGCGCCATAAAAACTCTTTACAGAGAAATCCTGCTTAGGTGTGTGTGTGTGTGTGTGTGTGTGTGTGTGTGTGCGTGCGTGCGTGCGTGCGTGCGTGTGTGCGAGTGTGACACATTTATGCAGGTGCTGTGGGAAGAACGCCAAGCATGGACATGCTCTTACACATGTTGACTCTCTGATTCCCCCGCTGTGTGTTTACAGTTGAACCGGTCCAGGCTCTGACTGCCAGGCTGATCCAGGAATAGCCAGTCACACAACCTCCAAACTCTGAGCTGCTTGATCATTACCTTCAACCCTATGCTTTCATGTTCATTGCCATTCATGGTCTTATTTTACACTGTGTGGGATTAACCTGAATTCTTTATTTACAGCAAAAGTGCATTTGTGATCATTTCAAGTTTCTGTACACCCACCCCTTCTACCTCTCTTTCAGTGTGGGATTTCCTTCCTTTGCTAGAAAAACCTTTTGTCAGTCCTTAGTAAACCCTAAACAGGCCTAAACTTGGTGCATTTTATTGTGTAGGTGGTCTTCTAAGTCAAGGAGCTCTGTCAACCATCAAGGAGCTCTGTCAACCATGAAAACAAAGTCTGCGTCCTCATCATGCAATTATTTGTCTCCAAAGATGTCAACTTTGCTGATATGTGAGACTGATGTATTGATTTGGTAACATGGTTTCTATGTTTTCCTGTATCTGAAAAAGGCTGTGCAGTGTTGGTTTTTTCCCCTCTGCTACCAGCATCGTCAACAAGGCCCGGGAACTCCCACTGACACTGACTATTATTTATATATATACAGTGGGGCAAAAAAGTATTTAGTCAGCCACCAATTGTGCAAGTTCTCCCATTTAAAAAGATGAGAGAGGCCTGTCATTTTTATCATAGGTATACCTCAACTATGAGAGACAGAATGAGAAAAAAAAATCCAGGAAATCATATTGTAGGATTTTTAATGAATTAATTTTCAAATGATTGTGGAAAATAAATATTTGGTCAATAACAAAAGTTCATCTCAATACTTTGTTATATACCCTTTGTTGGCAATGACAGAGGTCAAACGTTTTCTGTAAGTCTTCACAAGGTTTTCACACACTGTTGCTGGTATTTTGGCCCATTCCTCCATGCAGATCTCCTCTAAAGCACTGATGTTTTGGGGCTGTCGCTGGGCAACACAGACTTTCAACTCCCTCCAAAGATTTTCTATGGGGTTGAGATCTGGAGACTGGCTAGGCAACTCCAGGACCTTGAAATGCTTCTTACGAAGCCACTCCTTCGTTGCCCTGGCGGTGTGTTTGGGATCATCGTCATGCTGAAAGACCCAGCCACGCCTCATCTTCAGTGCCCTTGCTGATGGAAGGAGGTTTTCACTCAAAATCTCACGATACATGGCCCCATTCATTCTTTCCTTTACACGGATCAGTCGTCCTGGTCCCTTTGCAGAGAAACATCCCCAAAGCATGATGTTTCCACCCCCATGCTTCACAGTAGGTATGGTGTTCTTTGGATGCAACTCTGCATTCTTTCTCCTCCAAACACGACAAGTTGAGTTTTTACCAAAAAGTTCTATTTTGGTTTCATCTGACCATATGACATTCTCCCAATCCTCTTCTGGATCATCCAAATGCCCTCTAGCAAACTTCAGACGGGCCTGGACATGTACTGGCTTAAGCAGGGAGACACGTCTGGAACTGCAGGATTTAAGTCCCTGGTGGCGTAGTGTGTTACTGATGGTAGCCTCTGTTACTTTGGTCCCAGCTCTCTGCAGGTCATTCACTACGTCCCCCCGTGTGGTTCTGGGATTTTTGCTCACCGTTCTTGTGATCATTTTGACCCACGGGGTGAGATCTTGCGTGGAGCCCCAGATCGAGGGAGATTAGCAGTGGTCTTGTATGTCTTCCATTTTCTAATAATTGCTCCCACAGTTGATTTCTTCACACCAAGCTGCTTACCTATTGCAGATTCACTTTTCCCAGCCTGGTGCAGGTCTACAATTTTGTCTCTGGTCTCCTTTGACAGCTCTTTGGTCTTGGCCATAGTGGAGTTTGGAGTATGACTGTTTGAGGTTGTGGACAGGTGTCTTTTATACTGATAACGAGTTCAAAAAGGTGCCATTAATACAGGTAACGAGTGGAGGACAGAGGAGCCTCTTAAAGAAGAAGTTACAGGTCTGTGAGAGCCAGAAATCTTGCTTGTTTGTTATTGACCAAATACTTATTTTACCGAGGAATTGACCAATTAATTCATTAAAAATCCTACAATGTGATTTCCTGGATTGTTTTTTCTCATTTTGTCTCTCATGGTTGAAGTGTACCTATGATAAAAATTACAGGCCTCTCTCATCTTTTTAAATGGGAGAACTTGCACAATTGGTGGCTGACTAAATACTTTTTTGCCCCACTGTATATATATATATATATACATACAATAATAATAAAGAAGTGTTAAAATCTCAATGACAGGGAAAACTAATCAGTTACAGTCAAAAGGCTGCAGGAGCTCCCTTCACTTTACGAACCTCCTTATACCATCCATCCATCCATCCATATTTTCCCGCTTATCCGTCAGGGTCGCAGAGGTAACTGTTCCAGCAGAGAGCCCCAAACTTGTCTTTCCCTGGCCACATCAACCAGCTTTGACTGGGGGATTCCAAGGCGCTCCCAGGCCAGCGAAGAGATATAATCCCTCCACCTGGTCCTAGGTCTACCCCTCGGTCTCTTCCCAGCTGGACATGCCTGGAACACCTCCCTAAGGTGGCGCCCAGGTGGCATCCCCACTAGGTGCCCGAACCACCTCAACTGGCTCCTTTCCTCCCGGATGACTGAACTGCTCACCTTATCCCTAAGGGAGATGCCAGCCACCCTGCGGAAAAATCCCATTTCGGCCGCTTGTATCCACAATCTCGTTCTTTCGGTCATGACCCATCCTTCATGACCATAGGTGAGGGTAGGAACAAAGATGGCATGGTAGACAGAGCTTAGCCTTCTGTCTCAGCTCTCTTTTCGTGACAATGGTCTCACGCTCCATTGTTCCCTCACTCGAGAACAAGACCCCGAGATGCTTGAACTCCTTCACTTGGGGTAAGGCCTCATTCCCTACTTGGAGTGAACAGTCTATCGGTTTCCTGCTGAGAACCATGGCCTCAGATTTGGAGGTGCTGATCCTCATCCCAGCCGCTTCACACTCGGCCGCGAACCGATCCAGTGAGTGCTGCAGGTCCCAGACCGATGAAGCCATTAGGACCACATCATCTGCAAAAAGCTGTGGTGCAATCCTTAGCCCACCGAACTGCAGACCCCTTCCCCCATGACTACACCTCGAAATCCTTTCCATGAATGTCACAAACAACAGTGGTGACAAAGCGCAGCCCTGGCGGAGGCCAACCCTCACCGGAAAGACCGTCCGACGTGCTACCGAGGACCCGGACACAGCTCTCGCTTTGGGAGTACAGAGATTGGATGGCCCTGAGTAGAGGCCCCCTCATCCCATACTCCCGCAGCACCTCCCACAGTATGTCCCGGGGAACCTGGTCATACGCCTTCTCCAAATCCACAAAGCACATGTAGACCGGATGAGCGTACTCCCAGGCCCCCTCCAGGATCCCTGCGAGAGTAAAAAGCTGGTCCGTCGTTCCACGACCAGGAAGATATCCCTATTGTTCCTCCTCAATCTGAGGTTCGACAACCTCAACCTCCTTACACATTTCAAAATAAACTTAAAAATGTATACAGTTACAACTAGAGACCTGCAAAATATTTTAATCAGTAACCTAATGTCAGTATCAAAATATAAAAGCAATATGAGCTGATTCCTTTCTGCTTCTTTTGGAATAGCTTAGTATCAAATGCAATGCAAATAAATAAAAGACAAAAGAAATATCAATAAGATATTTTTTACTTAATTGTATTATGTTACCGAAACACTGTAACCTTAGAGAAGAAGAAACCAAAATATTGAGTATCCTAAAATATTTTGTTTTATAGGAAAACCTGGCTTTCATGAAGCATATTCAGGCAGGAGTTATATACCAACACTGAAACACACGAGCACCTACCACAGTTTAGGAATAAAATCAGAGCTGATATAAAAGTGTTCCGTTTTAGTTTAATACACACAGTTAAACTCACACACACACACACACGTTTTATGAACATATTGGTTCACCTGCTGAATTAACAAAATATCAAATAAAACAAAGGCTTCTGGTTATGGCGCAGTGCTGGTGAGACGCATCTCTGTTGGGCTCCCAGGCTAATCTATTGAATCAATGATTTCGAAGACCACAACTTTCTTAAAATACACGTATACTTGAACACTAAACTAACTGCCAAAACCATGGTGGGAAAATCTCAGAAACCAACTCCGCAGACCCCTGCAGCATCGAAAACTTTAATTTCTACGTCGCAAGATAAAGCTAGATCGGCTGCTGCTAGCAAAGACACCGAGGCGACGGCATTGACTGAGGACAGGCAGAATGGGGAAGTCCTCTGTGCCATACGCTCTTATGCAAAGCGACTTTTCTTTTCTTTTTTTTTTTTTTTTGAACAATGCTTTTTTATACATTTTCAATAAGAACATACAAAAACACGTTGACACATGCCACACTATTTGCACAATGAAAAGCAGGCAAACCTCGTGTTGCATACACACATACAAAATAAGTAAATACAATTTAAATTTAAAACAAAAATATAAATAAAAATACATATATAAAACAATAACAATAATTACAAATAATAATAAATAAATAAAAATAGATAAATAAAGTTGTTACACTCAATAGCCTTACAGATAAATACAATCTACTGTTGTCTGAGAAAGTTCATTAAGAGTGCCCACACCTCTTCAAATTCTTGGACTTTACCCCTAATTACATAGGTTAGCTTTTCTAATGTAACACACATTGCCATTTCTCTAATCCAAGATTGTGTAGAGGATACTTCAGTCTCTCTCCAAGATAGAGCAATCATCCTCCTGGCCTGCAGGAGGCCAAAGTTGATCAGAATCTTACACTTAGAGTAAACAGAAAAGCAATCCGGGTTTATCCCTAAAACACAAAGTTTTGCTATGCAAGGTACCTGAATACCTGTGATTATACTTAGAGTGCGGACTACCCTTTTCCAAAAATCTACCAGCTTAGGACATTCCCATACACAATGAATTAAAGTACCTTTCTCAGTCAAACATTTCACACATGTATCTGGAATGCCAGGTGACCATTTGTTGAGTTTCTCAGGGGTTATGTATGTCCTCATTAACCACTTGTGTTGTAGCAGTTTCATTCGAGTATTAATGGTTTGTGATTGAGCTTTTAAATAAGCTGACATCCACTCAGCTTCTCCAATATCTTCCTTAATATCTAAACTCAATGCTCTCCTTCTATCATGACTAGACTCCTCATCATGCGAGACAAGTGCTGTATATAATGTAGAGATTTGTCGTTTCCCATTCATGTGTTTCAACACAATGCCCTCGAGGCAGGACAGCGGTGGCTCATGTGTAGCCTGATACTGCTTTGATGAGATGAAGTGCTTCAATTGTAAGTATTTAAAGAAATGTTTTTTTGGAATTTAATATTTCAAACAAAGGTCGTTAAATGTTAGTAAAGTGCCCTGAACATATAAGTCTCCAATTTTTTGCACCCCCCTGTCGGCCCAAACCTGAGAACCACCATCTGCCCTGCCAGGGGCAAACTGCGCATTACCCCAAATAGGTGAAAATTGAGAGATGGGGGGAGTATCGCCAACATGGCTATGGGCCTTAAACCATATATCCACAGAGTTTTTAAAGAAGGGGTTTGTTGTTTTTTTCTTTAAAGTTTTGAAATCTGCTGAATATAAATATAGACTTAATGGCAGCTTAGGTACTGATGCTTGTTTAATATAAACCCATGCTGGAGGAGAGTGTGTGACAAAATAAAACATAGCACTACGCAGCTGAGCGGCCCAGTAATACCACTGTAAACTGGGCATCTGTAATCCACCCCTATCATAAGGCAAATACAATAATCTGAGTCTCAGTATGGGTTTTCTATTGTTCCAGATAAATCTACAAAATGCAGTGTTAATTTCTTCAAAAAATGATTTTGGCAGTGGCATTGGGAGTGACTGAAACAAATATAAGAATTTCGGTAAGATAGTCATCTTAATTATGTTGATCCGACCAATCATTGATATTGGCATTGTTGTCCATTTTTCAAGTAGGTCTTGTACCTCTCTCATCAACGGGTCATAGTTTGCTTCAACAACTGTATTAATTTGGAGGGTAATCTAGGATAAAGCCCTCCCTCGCATTAAGAAAGGGTGTACTTATAACTGGATTGGTTCTTTCTTCTTTATTCAAGAAAAGTATAGAAGACTTCTCATTATTAATACTGTAAAAAAAAACTGATCGAATTTATTAATTAAATGTAATAATGTCAGGACACTGTTTGATAAATCTGACAAAAAAAAAATCACATCGTCTGCATACAACGATATCCTATGTTCATGCTCTCCAATTGTTATACCCGACAAATTGGCTTCAGCTCTAATGGACATGGCCAAAGGCTCAATGGCCAAAACGAACAATAGTGGGGAGAGAGGACAGCCCTGGCGTGTTGACCTCTCTAACGTAAACGGGCTTTTTAAATTGTTATTCGTCATTACACGTGCTGTAGGGTTAGTGTACAATAATTCTATCCATTTCAGAAATTTTCCCCCAAGTCCATATCTTGGTAACAAGTTAAACAAATAAGGCCACTCGATTCTATCGAACGCTTGTCTAGCATCTACAGATAGCAGCGCTGTATCCCTGGAGTTATCTTTAAAGTGGATTATGTTGAGGACCCTTCTAATGTTATGAAATCCCTGACGACTCTGTACGAACCCATTCTGGTCATTATGTACCAAAAGGGGGACATATGGATCTAGCCTTTTAGCAAGAACTTTACACAATATTTTTGTGTCTACTCCCATAAGACTGATAGGCCTGTAAGAAGAGCAGTTGATCGGTATTTTCCCAGGTTTCAAAATAAGGATTATTGTAGCAAGTCTTAAAGTTGGTGGTAATATACCATCATTAAATGACTCATTAAACATATTCAAAAGTGGGATCAACAACTGCTTCTGGAAGGTTTTATAAAACTCTATTGGCAGGCCATCAGGCCCTGGAGCTTTGCCTGAGTTGATAATTTTTATGGCCTGCAAAAGTTCTTCTACCGTTATGTCCTCATCCAGGTCCTCTTTAAACTCCTCTGTGAACGTTTTAAACTGGAGCTGATTAAGAAAGGTATCTCTATAAGTAGGTGTGGGGGAGCATTCTGACCTGTACAGTGACTGATAAAATTCTTTAAATGTATTATTACTATCTTGAGGATCGTTTGATATCTCCCTGATTGGGTAGTTATGCCATTAATGGCTCTTTCAGATTGTGTTTTTTTAATTCTCCAAGCTAACAGTTTGCCGGCTTTTTCTCCCTGATCATAAAACGCCAGGTTCAACCACAGTAAACTTTTTGCTGCTCTATCAGATGTTAGTTTATTGTATTCCGTTCTTAAAATTAGTAACCGTTTTTGCTTTTCAGGGTCATCTTTATTATTTATATCTATTTCCAAAGATTTTATTTGCTTCTCTAATTAATTAATTTCTGCTTTTTGTTTCTTGTTTTTAGTGCTTGTAAAACTAATAATGTGCCCTCTAATATATGCCTTGAAGGTTTCCCATCTAATGCCTGAAAATAGTCGTCAATCTTATCTTCTACATATTTAATAAATTCCGGATTTTTAAGCCACTTCACTTGTAGACGCCAATTAGTGGGAGACTGCTGAAGCTTTTTCATTTGTACAGACATAGAAATGGGGGAGTGATCACTCATAACTATACAGTCACTAATAACTATACAGTCAACTAAATTCAATGCACGAGACAGGATCCTACCCTGAGCAATTACAAATCTCCCTTGGGGGTCCCTGATAGTATTGGTAAGCTGAAAAGGAATTGTTCTATGAATAAGAATAAGTACCCCTCGAGCGTAATTGTTATATGTGGCATGTATAACTTGACCAGGCCACCTACGCTGTATTTGTCTAATTTCAGTGACTGAGATATGAATTTCCTGAAGAAAGATTATTTTAGAGTGTAGGTTTTTAAGTCTAGTCATTACCTGGTTCAGTTTGGTTAGCTTATTGAGTCCCCTGACATTCCAGCTTGTAAATCTTAAATCAGACAGTTTTGGACTTTCCATGTTGGTTCATGTACAGTGAGACAGATGACCATGTTGAGTGTGACAAAAAAAAAAAAAAAAAAAAGAATAGATGAAAACAACACAAACCGAACCCTACATATACACATACACAAGGAAACACTTAACCTTTGAATTCCGCCCTCCCCCCCTTCCCTTACTTAAACTAAACATGTAAGGGCAAGTACCAATCCACAATTAATGAGGAGTGGTTTAACTGTAGGCACTTCTCTCCGACAGCCCACGCGGTCCCCCCCAACCCCGCATCCCGACCTGAACATTCAAACATTTATCGTCCTAGAATGAAGCATAGCATTATTAACACTTCTTGGTTTAACTGCCCTTAGAAGCCTGTGTTAAATACACAAGTGTATCGGTTGATAGAAGGTGCATAAAATAAAGTGTCCACCAAATATAGTAGTAGCAGCTCTGCATAAAATAAGTTAGAAAGTACAGAATATACACAAATCCAACTTCGCAGAACCTATATTAAACTACTGATCATCTATCAGTCATTCTGTAAGTACCTATACTCCTCAGCATTCAGAAGTTTAGGAGTTTGGGATGAAGTTCTCAGCTTCTTCTGGTGTAGAGAAAATAACTATCTTCCCGTTGTGCAGAGCCCTCATCTTGCAAGGGCGTAGGGTGAATCCCCGAAAAGTTCCAGCTTCAATGAATTTTTTCCTCACTGCAATGAAAGGGCTCCGTGCCTTCATGGTTTCCGCTGATTTATCTTGAGCAAAGAAGATTTTGTGACCATCATGAGTGAGCGAGCGTTGTTTGGATGTGTTGAAGACAAACTCGCGGTCTTGAAATCGCAGTAAGCGGATGATTACGGCTCTGCTCTGATCTGGTCTTGGTCTTGCCCAAGTGCGGTGCGCTCTTTCCAAGGTGAACGACTTGGCGGCATCGACCCCCAGCCAGACCAGCAACATATGCTGGATGTAATCAGTCATGGGCTGGGTGTTTTCAGCATTTTCGGGGAGCCCTACCAGTCTTAGGTTCTTTCTCCGGGCACGATTTTCTAGGTCTTCCGTCTTAGACTCTAAATAAGTGATGCGTTTAGAGGCGTCCATCAGCTCCGTATGCACACTCTGCAGGCTATCTTCGGCGTCTATGATGCGCCCTTCAGCCTCCGTGAGCCGCTTAACATTAGCAATGATACCTTGTTGAAGGTCCGCAAAACTCTTCTGCACAGCATCAACAGAGCTATTCATCTCAGCTATGCGTCTCTCCACGTTGTCGAGTTTTGTCCCAAAGCCATCGAGAGTATTCATCGTGGTGACGGTCGTACGGAGTGACTGCAGTACTTCTAGCACCGCAGCTAAGTCACGGGATCTGGAGCTGCTTTCACAGTCTTTAAGCGTTGTTTGTTTAGACATCTTGTAGAACCAGTTAGAAGTGTTAATAGTTAATAAACTAGGACTTTTAGCGGAATTGCGAGGAACACCCACTCTAAGCTGCCATCTTGGTCCACGGCTCTACAGCGCCCCCCGCAAAGCGACTTTTCAAAGAAACTTGACGATGTGCTGGAGGGAATAAGCGGACTCAAGGGTGAGCTGAAACACCAAGCTTACAGGATCCCAGTAGCAGAGGAAAGAATTGGAAAGACAGAGGACAACTTAAACTCTATGCACGGCGCTATCACAAATGCGCCACATTGGAAATGAAGGTGGAAGAACAGGAAAACGGGTCGTCGCAACAACTTAAGGCTCATCGGCCTCCCTGAAAAAGTTGAGGGTCAAGACGCGTGGGCTTTTTTGGAGCAATGGCTACCTCGAGCCCTGGGCACCAACATCTTTCCCACACGCCCGTTATTGAGAGAGCACAAAGGATAGGATGTCGAATCGCTGGCCAGGATCCAACACCAACGCGTGGAGTTACATACTAAACACACCGCCTCTACCTCTCACTCATTGATGCTGCGATGATACTATTGCGTGTTTAATAACTGATAAACTTCAGAAGGATTGCATAATAGAATATCGTAGGTGGAAGCTTCAGGACATCACTAACAAGATGGCGATGGTGATGTCATAAGAGGACCCGCCCCCGACGACGTCAGCCTATAGAAGAGCCCGGAAAACCCCATGTGACGACAAGGGGCCAATAGGATCCCCCTCGACTAACCAATGAGAGGACGAGACCGGAGTTCGTCTTATTTTGAAGTTGTTTATTTTTATGACCGGAAAGGGATGGTTCGATAAAGTATGTTTGTATTGTGAAATCGATCCCTCTTTTGTTCCCGACCGCCAGACAGTAACTCCTGATGAGCTCCACTCATTCAGTGGCCTGTGGACGCTGTTCCGGTATATGAGCCACAGCTGTGAAACTTTTGTAAAACCTACTGCTACATTCTTTTATTAAATACTAGTTTTAACACTTTTAGGAGGAGCTTCACTTCATTTTCTTTTAAATCTACTCCTGGACTTTGAATAAAAGAACATTCTTACAGGGCTCACCTTCACCTCAGGCCTGGCGTGGTGGTTGAACACATGTGCAGGGTCTTTGTGATACACCTTGAGACAGGAGTGGGATTTGATGTTCCTGGAAACCAACAGAACACACACAGTAAAGTTTGAAATTAGTAATAAGTCCTACAGTCACTCAATGGTTATATAAAGAATGAACATCAAAACTCTATTTTTGTGGTCCCATCACAAGATGGTGAATAAGATGGCGGTGTGTGCAGACAAGGTGTTTGATGTTTCCTCGTCATGTCTGTTAAGTTCATTTCAACTACCAACAGTACAGTCAGGGGTATAAAGTACAGTCGTGAGTCCTGGTGGACAAAAAAACATACAAATACACACTGGATATAAACACTCAATACGCTTGCAGAGGAAATTAGCGGCCACGGCATACTCTGCCCAATCTCGCCCTTGAGTGCTGTCCCCCAGCTGGAAAGGAGGCGTTGTGAGCGGAATCAGAAGAGGGGTAAACGCAGAGGCATTCGGATTAGGCTAGCAGCTAGCCCAAACAGGCCGGCTATTCCGAGCATGCTAATGGCTAATGTATTTTCACTGGACAATAAAAAGGACAGTATAAGACTTCTCCGGTTGAACCAGTGTAAGGTGAGGGGAATGCTTTACATGTTTACATTTTCACAGGAACATGGTGTTAGAAATAATCAATATATTAGAGCGGAACTTTAAAAGATAATTCACTGTTTCTGGACGGATTATATTTGTCCACTTCCGGTAGTAACACAGGATGTTGTTTTTAGCCTCAGATAGCATAAAGCTAATATTGTATTGTATATATGAGTAGAGGGAGAAGGACCAGTGGAGTTGCATACTAAACACACCGCCTCTACCTCTCACTCATTGATGCTGCAATGATACAGTTGCCTGTTTAATAACTGATAAACCTCCTAAGAACTGCATAATAGAATATTGTAGGACAGAGCTCCAGGACTTCGCTAACAAGATGGCGACGGTGACGTCATAAGAGGACCCGCCCCCGACGACATCAGCCTATAGAAGAGGATCCAGCCCCCCGCTACCAACCAATGAGAGCACGAGAGCGGGGCGCGTCTTATTTTGAAGTTGTTTATTGTATGGTCGGAAAGGGATGGTTCTATAAAACATGTTTGTATTGTGAAATCGAGCGCTCTTTTGTTCCGGACCGCCAGACAGTAACTACTGATGAGCTCCACTCAGTCAGTGGCCTGTGGACGCGTGTCCCGGGCTATTGAGCCACAGCTGTGAAACTTTTGTAAAACCTACTACTGCATCCTTTTATTAAACACTCCTTTTATAACTTTTAAGGGAGTTTTGCTTTCTTTCTTTTAAACCGACTCCTGGGCTTCAAATAAACGAACATTTCTTACAATGGCTAAATGAAAACATCCTGGACTCCGCCATTCAGCTCGACCAACATGCTAATAGGCAGACAGAGCTGCGGTTAGCAGGGGGAAGTCTCGCGGCAAGTGTGTTATCGTTTACATAGCTGATCCTTGGTGTCTGCAAACACTGTTCACCACTGGTTTGAGTTTATGTTTATGAAGTGCCGGCCTTTCTACCTCCCGAGGGAGTTTACAGCCATCCTGGTGGTTGTTGTTAACATCTCCCCCAATTCCAGCAACAAGTACAGAGAGACTGCTTTCCCATTGCGGCTGGGGACTTCAAACATGCTAACCTGAAAATTGCCATGCCTAAAATATATTAACATGTTGATTTCCCAACAACAAAAAACAACACCCTGGACCTTGTTTACACAACCATCAAAAGAAGCAAACAAGGCTCTCCCCTCTGCCACATCGGACTCTGTTCAACTTACTGTTCTGCTGAAACCTGCACAAAGGGCCCAGAGGACAGCACAGCTGCACTTCAAGACTGCTTTGACACTACAAACTGGGACATGTTTAAGCAGACAGCCACATACAACAACACCATCAACATCCAGGAATACACAGAAACAGTCACAGGCTACTTCACCAAATGCATTGATAACATGACATTCCATCAACATCCGGGTTTACCAGAAGCCGGACGGGGGGACAGGCGAGGTCCACGGGCTGCTGAGGGCCCGCAACTTTGCCTTCAGAGTGGCAATGTAAACAGTGATGTCATTCAATCGGGCTCTGGGCAGTGGAAACACAACTGGGGCTAAAAAGAAGAACCAGTTCGGAACCAGAATAGCATCTAAACGGGAACTGGTTTGATGAGAAAGGGGTAACAGTGACCACTGCTGAGAGGATCGTTGGTGCCTCAGTCCCAACACTCCTGGACCTTTACAACACCCGCCTAACACTCAGAGCACTCAGCATTGTGGGTGACCTCCATAGTGCATAAAAGTGGCCTGAGTCAATAACTGCAGTTCCAAACCAGCTCTGGGATTAATATCAGCACTATAACTGTGCCGGGAGCCTTCTGTATTGTGCCTACTGTAAAGTGGAGGAGGGATAATGCTATGGGATGTTTTTATGGGGTTGGCCTAGGCCCCTTAGCTCCAGTGAAGGGGATTCTTAATGCTTCATCTTACCAAGTCACTCTGGACTATTCTATGCCTCCAACTCTGTGGAAAGATTCCAACTTCATATTAATGCCTAACAATTTCGAATGGGATGTCATACAAGCTCTTGTAGGTGTAAGGTGTAGGTGATCCAATACTATTGTCTATATAGTGTATATTCAACAAAAAGACCTGTGTATGTTATGAACTGGCCCCATGGAAAAAGTTTGCCTCACCTGATGTCCTCCAAGTCATAGTAGACGTTGCGGCTGGTGTCTTTGATGTAGATGGCCATGTTGGGAGACTGCAGCATCTTCATGGTGAGCTGCTGAGGGAACGCGGAGACGAAGAGAGCCCGCACAGCGTCCTCACCACTGAGCTCAGCCGGCAGCCTTACCTGCTTAGTCTCCTCCCTGTACTGCAGGTACATCACACCTGACACAGAACACACACACTTTAGAACAGGGGTGTCAAACATACAGCCTGAAATTCAATAAACAAAGTTTATAAAAAATAAAATAAATGAGCATTATTGCAAAAACAGTCCAATTTACACAGATCAGCTCACACACTTACAGCAGTAGCCACAAATTTACAGTGACATTATCAGTGTCTTCAGAGATCTGGGCAGAACCACTGCAACTTTATGGGGTCTGGAGGATTTCTTCATCCGTCTACTTGTAGTCAGCTGTGTGTGTGTGTGTGTTTGTACATACCAGGCGGTCTCTCGCTGGTCTGACCCCTTAACCAGCCCACAGGTAGACTTGCTCTTTCTTTACAGCCCCTTGTAAAGGGGGCAGTCGGTGGCAGCATGGCTCCATCTGACATGGTCTCTGCAGTCAGAGGGTCCTGCTGCTCCACCAGGCACAGCACTCCTGCACAGAGGGGGCTTTCAGAGGGCTGGAGACTCCTCGGCTGTGTGGCTGAAGCAGACTGGATCATAAGAGATTGTAGTCCAGCAGTTAGGACGGTGGCAGAGACATTCAAACCAATCAGAGAATCCTTTGAAAATCATGTATTTGCCAAAGAAGAGATTTAATAAAAAAGACAGTAAACCAAGTTAAAGATGACTTTGAACATATGTAAAATACAATCCACCACCTCCAGCTCTTGCCAGTGGAGAGAATTTTCATGGAAGAATATCTTTTGTTTTTTCATAACTCCATAAACAAATATCATCAGAATGGCAGACCATAATCTGGACATTGCTGGAGGCATTGTAGCAATATTATGGTTGATCACTTCCACATATTCTGGAATTGTCCAGTTATCCAATCCTTTTGGTTATCAATAATAACAGAAATAAATGCAATAATAGGATTTGAGTGGATAACAGTTTTGCTGGGATATATTTAGCTAATATACCTGTCTTGTTTCATATGGGAAAACAGACTTTTTCTTTAAGACTCTGTAGTGATACATTTTACAATTACTAGTCCAAATGGGTCTTCCACATGAAGAGGGTTGTTGCATAATACGTGTTTTTTTCTCTGGTACAGTAGATCTGTGGCTTCTTCCTGGTTTCCTGTGTGCGATTTGCTTGCATGACCACTCTACGATTGTTTTATACATGTCTCTACCAGCCTCTTATTCTGGACTGGAATCAACACATTTGTTGTGAGCCCGTTTGGGGAGACGGTGCCCCATGGTAGTGGACTAATTGCTGTGAACATATTCATGTGATGTACTGCCTCTGGTGACGTTTATGTTGTCTTTTTTGTTTTTGTCTTAATGTGTTACGACTTAAAAAACAAGTATTGATGAAAAAAAGATGACTTTGACTTTTGACATACAATATATATACATACAATAGACATCATAACAATATTGTAGTGCAGTCAGATCTTCAATCTGATATTGTGACAGCCCTCACTTGTTGTGAAATAATCCACTATAAAATGTTGGTGAGAGAACCACAGATTGTTAGGCTTAAACAGCCTGAGGTGACGATTCTCTTCGTCACCTCAGAGCAGTATTCTACACCACTGCCAGAATAGGCAGTCAGACAAAACTACACAAAAATAATCCAATCTTAAATTAAGATTTTCTTATTTTAAGCAAATTCACAAATAGATTATAAACATGTTCTTTTTTAGATCAATTATAAGATCACTTTCTGAACAGATATACAATCCTCTGTGGGAAGGTGTTAACAAAAGACCTGAGAGCTCACTTATTCAAGAGCTCTCCAGTCGGTTGTTTTCCATGGTCAGCTTACACACCAGGCCAACGTCACTGTAACTCCCAGACACCCAGACAAGAGAACATTTGACTAAATTGTAATGTCCAAATGTGAACCTCACACTCTGACTCACAAATAACTCATAACATAGACCTACACCACTGTAATTGTGTGATAATTGTAGGAATTGTTCTGTATGTGCATTATGTATTGCATCATCGTTATCTGGGTGTACAACAATGAATACACACACACACACACACACACACACACACACACACACACACACACACACACACACACACACACACACACACACACACACACACACACACACACACACACACACATTCTTTACATCATCTCTGAGACAGATTTCAAATGAATAAAGAGTAAACTGATCACATGCAACAGTTGTATGCTTTGGCTTGAGCTCAGTGCCCAATGTTTCATTTAAGAGTGGAAGTTCCTCTAACTTTTTTTTTATCAGAATCAGAATCAGAAATACTCTATTTATCCCAAACTAGGAATTTTTTGTTGTTGCAGCATTCAAATACAAAAGAAGCAAAACAAATAATTAGAACAAAACAATACAAATAAAAGTGAATAAAAATGAGTAAAAATTAGAAATATACAAATTTACATGGACCACATAAGTCAAAGATAGACAGATAAGGAATCAGGGCTACCAGGCAGAAATTATTATGAATGGACCATGTCCGAGATGGTCCTCACATGTATAGCCGCACAAACACACGTGTTTGTGTGAAGCAGTGAGCTGATCAGAGGTCATTAGTCTGATGTAACTGTTGGCCTCTTGCTTCTGTAAGCAAAGGCTCTCATCCATGCACTGCCACTGAACTGATGTTTGCAACCCGACATATGAACAGATGCATACACAAGCACAGATACAGAGACTCAGCCACATAAACACTGAGTCACTGCACTGTATTGACTACTACTACTACTACTAACTACTGGGCTCTGAATAATACCCTGCGGCTTACAGACACACATCCACAGCACTCACACACAAAAATCCTCAGGTGTCTACGTCAGCTCGCACTATCATCACACACTATCATCACACACTTCACACTCTGCTTCTCAATAGAGGATGTCATGTATTAAAACATTTGCAAAGACCTGATGAAAGAAGCTGCTAGCGAACGACACCATGCTGTACAATGGATCCTGGTCACATGAAAATGTAGGGGTCAAATCCTTGAACCGCATCAGCCTGGAGGGGGGTTCTGAACCACAGTATGTCTAAACTAACAGATGAGTGTGGGTTGGGGGGGGCTTGTGCAGGTACTATCTGTTATGCAAGGTAAGACAAAGATGATGAAACCAGAACACTTCTCGAATAAAGGAGAGTGAAATATTAATACTATAGAGTTACACGTTTTAATGGCAGCTAAATGACAAATATAGACAGATATAAGATTTGTGCAATAACGTTACATTTTTTAAATGGACATGTTATATTAGAGAGTGGTTCTAACTTAACCTTTTTAAATACTGTAATAAAACAAATATTTACAGTGGCAGGGTTGCTGGGATAACTATGGTACAAATAAGATAAATACATTTTGGGATACACTCTGCGAAGCATCGTCTTTTAACATTTTCAAAGGAGTGGATTTGGTTATGATTAACGACACTTTAGCGGATAAAGATCTCTTCAAATATGCATTTATCTGCCTTGAAACTAATCTCTGGTGAGAGATATTTCTAACATACACATTTAAATTGATTCACAAGCTTTCTCTTCTTGACTTTGTGAGGTAATTGGTTAATTTTTGGGAATTTTTAAAATGTTGGTTTCAGGAATGGGCTTTCAAAGACTCATCGACTTCATAGACAGCATCTGTCCATTGAACATTGTTCAGGGCCAACTGCAGATTTTCACACAGTAAATGTGAGAGGCCAGTCAATCTTTTGTCAACACACAGACGTGTCAGGACATGAAGAGCTCTCTTCCCACATACGTAAGAAAAGCATAAAGAGTCAGAGCTACCGAGTTCAACCAAGGGTCCATGTAGTAGCAGCCAAAAAACATATTTAACTCCAGAGCAGAATTCTTCTCTAATTTGTGAAAGAAACTTGCTCTGAACAAACTTGTATATCCAAATTCCAAACAAAATATAATACAAATGTAGCATGCAACCTGAGGGTGTGATGGTATGGAAATCCACTCCATACATGAAAATTAATTCATGTTCGATGCATTGCCTTCAAACTATTTAACTGTAATCAATAAAGAAAAGTGGGTATTCACAACAAATTTCATAACATGTTATGCATTGGGATGAAATGTATTTTATGTATAGCTATCCCATTGTTAATTGATAAAACAGATGAATGATTATTTAATGTTGACATGAATATGATTTAATCATGTGTCTATAAACAGAGTGCAAATACAGTCTCCTCACAGTGTTAAAGAAGCCAAGGGAGATTCAGATCGTAATACCTCATTCCTACTGTATGGAGTTTTTATCACTCGGTATCTGCAGCCATAGCATTCCAAAGCATTCCAAAACATGACGCTAAAACCAAGGTACATACCAAACTGTGAATTTTGCGTAGCATTTCACTGTATTGTTTCAGTTTATGAATGAGATGTTTCTCTCTGCAGAAGAGAATCAGAGAAGCACTTTGTTTCAAGTCGGCATCAAATAAAATGTGATGAGCCAGACATGCGGACATGTGATTCCCAGACAGAAGTTTGTAGATCTGTTGTTTGCCCCTGCACTTTCCTTATAATGTGTTTAGAGGGACCATTTCTACATAGTGAGGTAACACATGCAGAGTTTGCACAGGGACAAGTTCTCTTTTAGAATGTAGTTCCAGAATGTGCAACTCTTCACTTCAAAGGGAAGAACAGTGTGTCTGAGCGACTGTTAACCAGGAAACATAAATAGTTTGATCTTATTTATCCATGAAAGTTGAATATTCCTGTATCACAGAACATTTTGCATTACAAATGTGGTTTTCCAAAGCCTTCCCCACCCACATACAAACACATAGTTTCTAAAGATGCCGTTTTACAGTGAATGCTGATATTAAGCACAATATGTACCTGTAATGAAAGGTCACAGCGGACAGATCATCACTCAAACAACCGCTCCATGCTTAAAAGCATTCTGTCTGGTTTTGTCACAGTACAAGCAACAAAAAACGTGACTGCCAGTGTTGGGCAAGTTACTTCCAAAATTGAATACAGTACATATCACTTATTTCTGTCTTTTTAACGTAATAAGTTACACATTATTACTGTCTCTGAACTTTAATGTGTTACACTGATTTTGCATTGCTTTTGAGTTACTTTCACCAAAATAACCACAAAAGTATGGCTTTAAATGCTAAAATGTATTTTGTTGCAGCTGATTATACCTCCAGTGAAGGGCAATGTGGTATAGCATAACAACTGTGTAGGCCCTTAGGATTAGTAACAACTTATAATAGGAGCAGTGAAGGCTCATGGCCAATCCAATATGTATCAATCACCATCAGAATCACAAAAGCCACGACAGCTTTAGCCAACTCTTTGGCAAATGTCTATCTGGCAGTACATGCTGAAAATGAAGAAAAATAGCTGGAAATTAAACTCATTCTCCATTTAACTGGGCTAAATAAAAGTTGATACCGGTAACATTACGTCACTGTTTATTATAAATAACCAATCCAGTCGCACAAAAACACATGTAGTAGCTATGTTGGTCCACAGGGCAAGACGTACTCATTTCACGAATAACCCTCTCAAGACGTGACATGGATACGTCATCTTTTTCCTATAGATCTCTAATGGCCAGTGCCCATGTCACATAATTGTCACCTTTCCCGGTGTGAAAAGAAAAGACATGATGGACACCCGACTAATTTTTAGTTGAAAATCCTAAATTGGAGGATAGTCTGTCCATGGAAATGCTTTTTCATTACATTGCTGGCAAGAAGTGTATATTCTACTTTCAGAATTTAAGTCCAGTGGATGTGTAGGATCTATAGTTTGATAGATATGACGAGAAGATTACTTCGGTCTCGCCTGGCAAACGTATGCTATGGTCGCACCCCCTGAACTCGTCTGGTCAGGATCCCATATTGGTGTTATTTTAAAACACACTGGGAAGCCCTTTAGCGTCAGGGTTAAGGTTGTGGTGTATTGTGTTGGTTTCGCTTAAATAGTTATAAAAATCAATCATTTCTTAACAGCATGTTGATCTGAAGATGATAGCTGGCTACTACCATATCTGTAACATGTCCCTCTGAACCCAAACATGTGCATGTTTAAAGGCTTAATTGACAACAGGAGGGGTCACAGACATAGGACCAGCTGTTAAATAAAGCTCTACTGACCTTAGCTGCCATGTGGGTATATGAAGGCTCTCCAATATTGACAAGCAATTTTCACCCATTTATCAATTATATTTTTAAATTTGATAACACCAATGAGTTTCCCATCACCTAAACCACCAGGGGTATACAGAGTTTAATACTAGCAACTTTTAATTATGGGTAATATACAAATGTATTTTAGAACTACAATTCCCAATAGATATTCCTGTCATAGAATATGTTGCGAAACACATGCGTGCCAGCATGCATGTGTAGTTCTACCGGTGTGTGTGTGGACTCCTTAAAAATCCTGTTTTGTATAGTCTGCCGTGGCTGGGCTGAATTCCATGCAGTCGTTCGGCTGCTTGGGCGGAATCCAGCACTTTCTGTTGATAGTTGTGGCTGATGAGGCTTATTTCTATGTTTTGATATTTGTGACACCAAACCGATAGAAAAACCCCCCAACAACACAGAGAAGATAACCATAACATGACCCAGTTGTCTAGTTAATAAACTTAAATAATATTGAGCACAAGATAAACTTTATTTTGAAATTAAAAGAAACCAGTAACAAAAAAGGGACGGTTGGATGAGCTGCTCCGACTCTTCCTCACTGACGGCGAAAAGGCCGACATTACAAAATAAAATTAAAGAAGTAAACATAATAATTGTGACGCTAAAGGGCTTCCCAGTTTTAAAGTAACAACAATAAGGGATCCTGACCAAACGTCAATATATGACGAGTTGGAAGTGAGATCATGTTGCAACACCTTCTTCTGGGTCTATGCAGCGAGAGCTGCGTCCTTAGCAACCACCTAACTGACAACTCCGAGACCGGAAATACTGTTTTCACGCTGTGAGAGTTGACAGTAACTTTACATGGATGCTGGTCAATAGAAATGAATGAATCTCTATGTCAACGTTAGCTAACCTTGTCATTGGTGTGTTAACAGGGATTTTGCTGACATGGGCCCTGTCTTGATTCGCACACTTCTGCCCTTCGGACACTGACTTTGGGGGCTTAGGGCGTTCACACTGGCAAAATCGGCAGAGTTCAGCGCACTAAAAGTACCCGGATGGTGCCCCTCAGATGGAAAAAAATTGAGTGTGAAACGATGGACACTTCGCGCACCTCACGGGCGCCATCTTGGCTACGTAGCGGAAAAGGAGGAGCCATTTCGGGATCTTGGCTGCTTTCATGCGTGTATGCTAAATGTTTACGCACATTCCCCCTCCCTCCCCTCAAAATGTCAAATTTGCATACCAGCTCGCGTTCAGCAAGTAAACGCAGTATCCTCCCACGATTGCGGAGACGGTGAAGTTTCCACATGGGGTGGAGAAAGGGGTAGACCAAGGAGAGAAAAATCACCAAAACCACACTCATTTTTAATTTTTGCTCATGTAGGTTTGTTTACAAATGTAGTTTATTTTTGCTAATGTTTCGCGGGTTTAGAGTCGCAAGCAGATTTGCGTTTGTCACTTCCGCCAGGTGCTTAACGTTAAGTGCTGTCCCGAATCGAACACTTATCAGCGAAGGTGCGCACCACAGATGTCAGTGCTCTGCAAAGCAGGACCCTGAACCTCAGTGCACTGTCTGAAGTGTCCGGTTCGAGACATAGCCATGGTTTCTAAAAGCTCGCGATTCCACAGAGGACAGAGGATGCATATCTTCAACATTCTGCCACGATTATCTGAACTTCTCAGGGTTCAAGCAACATAGCAGACCGAGAAAAAAGTTACCTTATGTTTGGCTTGCCCGCACTTGTGTCTTTTTCTTTTCTCCGAGCCTGCAGCTCTCCATTGCGCAAAAGTGGAATCTGTTCCTGCAGCCATCTTAACCAATAGTAAGCAAGCTTACTGAGTTACTATTCTACCTGCAGAATTATTTCTCTGGCTCATCACAGCCACTTCCCGACTTGGAAAGAAGTTACTTTTCCTCTTGACGCACAGCAGAAGTGCGTATAGACGTGTGCACATTAAAAACAGTGGACTTCAGCACATAAAAAATGCCATATGTGTACGGCAGTTTATGTGAACTGCAAATATTATTCCTCGAGTCCTAGAGTATCGCCCCAGTTCACTCCGCCAGCTCTGCACATGGAAACGAAGGAGCCTGCAGCAGCCTTGTCACAATGCCTTAGTCAGAACTCATAACTTCATAAATAGTGTTGGGTAATGTAATGTAGCTATTACTTTTTGCTGTAACGCAGTAATATAACGCTTTACTTCTGAAATGTGGGTAATATAATACCCGTTACAATTCTCAGTAACGCAGTTACAACACATTTTAACCCGAAATGATGTGGTGTTTTGTTTCTAAGAATTCAAAAACATCGCAAGACATTCCGACACCAGAAAAATAACTGTGCAGGTAGAATAGTAACTCAGTAAGCCTGTTTACTATTGGTTAAGAGGGCTGCAGAAACAGATTTGCGATTGAGAGCTGCAGGCTCGGAGAAAAGAAAAGAAAAACACACAAGTTTGCGCAGGCCAAAGCAACAGAATGTAACTTTCTCTGGGTCTGCTGCTTGAACCCCGAGAAGTTCAGAGACTCGTGGTGGAGTGTTGAAGATATGCAGCCTCCGTCAGCTGTGGAATCGCCGGCTTTTAGAAAGCTTGTCAGCCAAATCCCCGTTAACACACACCAATGAGGAACAAGTCTGAGGTACTTGTACTTTACTTGAGTATATCCAGTTTATGCTACTTTGTACTTCTACTTGACTACATTTAACTTTGGTTACTTTGCAGATATAAAGTAGATGAATGATAAACAATATAATCAACACTTAAATCAAACTTTAGTTACAGCTGGATTACATTTACAAACGGTAGTAAATCAATTAAACTAGCTGTACCTTTACCAGCTTTGATAGACACATCAATAATTATAATCTAAATATATCATATACTGTATATAATTCAGAAAGTAGCCAACCTGCAGAAAGAGTACATTTACTTTTGGTAGGCTACTTTAAGTATATTTAGATGCCAATTCTTTTTATTTTTAATTGAGGAACATTTTGAATGCAGGACTTTTACTGTAACAGAGTATTCCTACACGTTGGTACTTCTGAGTACTTCTACTTTTACTAAAATACAATATTTTGAGTACTTCTTCTACTTCTGTCTACAGGTCTTCATTTAAGCAACTCATTAGGATAGCCCACAGTAGGAGGTGTAGACAGGCGTGTAGTCATTAGTTCCTTGTTTAGTTGTGGATAAATGTCCGTAACAGATATGAGGCTGCATCTCTCCCTGCTCTGTGAGGCGGCGGGGCGGTCATTATTAAAGTTGTATAAAGTTAAAATACCTCACCTGGAGGGAGGGGGGCTGCAGCGTGTCGCTAACTTCTCTCACAGATGAACAGATAACCAGTCCCGGTTTACTCTTGAGTTTGTTCCTTTCTATCTGACTGTTTATTCTCTCAGCAGGATATGTCTGTGTCAGATCAGGTGCACCAAAAGCCCCACCCCTGTCTATCTGCTGCTGACTGTTACAACACAACTCAGTCACTGCTTGCTTTACCAGTCTGACTGGCAGAACAGTCCAACCTGACACACACCACAATGTGAGATGTGAAGAATATGACATATTATTACTCATATTCCTCGAGGCACAGGCCAAGGTGGAGTTGCAGCCATCTTCTCTGACTCAAGCCTACTTATCAATCCTAAACCAAAATTAAATCATAAAACCTTTGAAAGTCTTGTTCTTAGTCTTACGCTTCCAACCTGGAAAACACTGCAAGCAATCTTATGTGTTACAGAGTATCGCGCCCCAGGTGCTTATTCAGAATTTTACCCAGAATTCTGTCAGGATCTCAGTTTCTGTATTTATAGTTTACGGTTTTATTTTGAAATGTTTCTTGTTTTGTCTCTTCCTGTCTTGTCTAGTTTACTTCCTGTCTTTAGTTTCCCTCCTGTCTGATTGTGCTCACCTGTAGCCCCTGTGTGTCTCCTCCCCCATCCCAGCTGTTTCTTGTCTTGTGATTACCCTCCTCTGTATTTAGTCTGTGCTTTCCTTTGTGTTTTTTGTCGAGTCGTCGTCGTTGTTTGTCGTTTGCCTGTTCCCTGAACCCTTTTGGATATCCCTTTTCAGCCTCCCTCTTCCACTGGTTTGTCCTTGTTTTAATTTGATACTTTTCCTTCGTTTTAATATATTTTTGAAATCTTGTTACTAGACTACAAACCATTAGGCAAACATTCCTTCAGCAAAAATATATCTGTTAGTGATATAGTAAAATTTAAGGAAGAGATTCCAATAATATTAAACTCAATACCATGCCTGTGTGTAGCAGAGGAATTGAAAGTGCTACAGGCATGCTGTGAATAACATCAGACTCTGTTGCTCCATTAAGAAACTAAAACAACAAAGACTAGCACCATGGTATCACCCGGAAACTAGCAAAATAAAGCAAAAGTTGAGACAACTTGAGAGGATATGGTGTTCCATTAAGCTTGAAGAATCTTGTTAAATTTGGCATCATCAACAGGTCCAAAATGCGGTAGCCAGATTACTCACTCGGTCCAAAACAACTTGCCACATTTCTCCGATCCTTTCCGACCTGCAATGGCTCCCTGTCCATCTCAGAATACAGTTCAAAATTCTGGTTTTTACATATAGAGCTGTCAATGGACAAGCCCCGGCCTACATTCACGACCTGATCCACCCTTACAGGACAAACCAGGCCCTGAGGTCCTCTGAGCAAGGCCTTTTAAGGATGCCACGGACCAGGCTAAAAACCAAGGGGGATCGTGCCTTTGAGGCGGTGGCTCCAAGGCTTTGGAACGACACCCCCAGGGTCTGAGAGCCACTGTCTCAGTGGAAATGTTTAACGGGCAGCTGAAGACTCCCCTTTTCCGACAATCTTTTTAGTCCAATAAAAGTAAGCCAAAAAAGGGGTAAACCTAGGACAAATTGCAACGGAAGCAAAGTTAACTGATTTTGTATCCTCAATATGTCCTGAGTAAAGGAAAAAAAGTCCTGAAGCAACGCAGTATGGGAAAGTTTCGAAAAACACGTAAATAGCCCATTCATATGCGTATTCATTATTTTTCTCACATGAATAGGGTAACATTTTTAACCTTTAGATATCACCATGAAAATCACTGAGTTAATTACTTACATTAAGACAAACAAAACATTTATTACAAGTTTTTTTTTTTTATTGTTTGGTAACATGAGCAAATGGTGCATAATAATGTATGCGCTAATTTGCATAAATAACAAAACATAACTAGACATTGGTTGTAGCCAGATGAAAATGTCTTGTAGAATATTGTTGACATCTTACAGTAAAAGAATATAGAGGCAAATAAATGTCACCATAAGGGACGGAGATTCATTCATTCAAGCTCCACTCAACTGTCACTAAGTTGTTACTCAGATAAGAAATATTTTCTTTGTTTCTCCTACATGGATTATTTAACCTACATTAATAAAACATACCTTGCGATCAACTACAATTTATTTGGAACATCTGGATGTGTGTTGACCTGTGGTATGACTATTATTGGTGAAACGATGTCAAGTTTAGGATTAGCGAATCGTTTCACAGTTGTCTTAGCTAGCATGGCATTACATGCCAGTGCAAGGCCTACAATAACCCATGTATCCCTATCTTAATGAATAAGTGTGATAAAGATAATATGGTTTAGTATGTTCATGCTACTCTAGCCCAGTGATTCTTAAACTAGGGGTCGCGACCCCAAACGGGGTCGGCAAAAACTTCCGTGGGGTCGCAAAATTATTTGTTACTTCAGTCGGAAATTAGCTGTTATAACACCTGGTGAAACAACGAAAAATAAAATGTCAATGCAATGAAAATCTGCCTTTTTCTCATTCCTACACGCTGTTAAGAGGGAGAGAGAGAGAGAAAAAAAAAAGTTGCCCAGCTTTAAATGGCGTTTCGAATCGTTTATTGGTCCTATGATAGAAACAATGTAACAATCTGCGCCCACTGTTCAAACTCAATTTCTTCCCGGTTTTTTTACAATACGTCATAGTTAACTCGCCACGTTACTAGCCACGTTTGTGATACTAGCCACTTTTTTAGCCACTAGCCTAGTTATAACTTTCATCAAAAATGGACAGGTGGCTGCTAAAAAACAATGATTTGAGCTCAGAAGTGCCATCTACCTCCAGTTGTGCACCTACTCCTCCGCGATCCTCAGATGGGACAAGTTTGGCCGGTGGTGAGAATAAAAAAGACCCACCAACGAGGCGTCGCCGATACCTGAAAGAATTTCTTAAATATGGATTCACGTGCCAGGTAAAACATGAGCTCGACCACCCACAGTGTGTTATTTGCGGCGATGTTCTGGCACATGAAAGTTTAAAGCCCACAAAAATGAGACGACATCTCGAAAGCCGACATCCAGATGATGCTCAGAAACCCATGACATTTTTTTTACGAAAAGAAGCTGCGCTGCATGGGCAAAAGACCGTTGTGCATAGCCAAGCTACTGTGCCCACCAAAGCCTTGGCAGCGTCATACAAAGTGGCCCACCTTGTAGCCAAAGCACAAAAGCCACACACAATTGCTGAAAGCCTCATCCTTCCTGCAGCAATTGCGATGACCACAGCAATGCATGGTGAAAAGATCGCAAGTGTGCTTAAACAGATTCCCCTCTCCAATGATACCATGTCCAAACGCATTAACGACATCGCTAATGATATGAAATGCCAGCTCATCGAGAGAGTGAAAAACAGCCGGTTTTCTTTGCAGTTAGACGAGTCTACTGACTTGACTAATGTAGCCCATTTAATGGTTTTCATTCGCTACAGTCATGACGGGAAACTGCATGAGGACATGCTGTGCTGCTCTCCGATGGAAGGAAGATGTACTGGTGGAGACATTTTTAACTGTCTTAATGGTTGGATGGAGGAGACAGGCCTGGATTGGGATAAATGCATAAGCATATGCACTGACGGTGCCGGGGCTATGATGGGAAAACACAAAGGGCTGAAAGCCAAGGTCCTTAGCGTTGCACCACATGTCAAGTTCACACACTGCATTATCCATAGGGAGGCCCTGGCATCCAAGACACTTGAACCCGAGCTTAACAATGTTCTTCAAACAGCAATCCAAATAGTGAATTCGATCAAATCGCGCCCTTTAAATTCACGACTCTTCGCCCTTCTCTGCCAGGAAATGGGGTCTGCACATGAATCCCTTCTTTTTCATTCAGAGGTAAGGTGGCTTTCACGGGGCAAAGTTCTTACACGCCTGTTCGAGTTGCGAAGCGAGGTGCGCACCTTCCTCTCAGACGTGCATTCCCCTCTTGCAGACCATCTCACTGACTCGAGATGGTTATCACGTCTTGCATACCTGGCGTGCATATTTGACAAATTAAATAGTCTCAACCTGTCACTACAAGGCCCCAGCACAAACATCCTGACCCTCTCAGACAAAGTGAATGCTTTCACAAAAAAATTGCAGCGTTGGGCAGCCCGTGCAGAGAGTGGGGACTTTGAAATGTTCTCGGAGCTGCACGACTTTTTGGAGAGTGACATGAATGCCAATTCATTGAAAGAGTCAATAACCTGTCATCTTCGTAGTCTCCTCGACAAATTCAATAAGTATTTCCTCACGGAGAATGTAGAGCCTTTTGACTGGGTACGACAACCATTCACCAACTGCTCCTCAAACAACCTGCCATCTGAGCTCGAGGATGCGCTGATTGAGCTGTCCAGCGACCGCACATTGCAGGCGTCGTTTGCCTCAAAAACTCTAGATGAATTCTGGCTGTCAGTTGTGCAGGAATACCCCGGGTTGTCCAAGGCTGCCATGGACATCCTCACGCCGTTTGGATCAACCTATCTGTGCGAAAAGACATTTTCGTCCCTGGCCTACATAAAGAACAAATACAGATGTCGTCTCAACAGCATGGAGGAGAATCTTCGTGTTGCTGTGAGCAGCATCGATCCCCGAATTGACCTGCTATGCTCGCGGAAGCAGGCCCATCCTTCTCATTGACATGGCGTCCGTATAAGAGGAAGTGAGATCGTTCCAATCATACACACTCTCTGTTGACTCTTGACTCCCGTTTGATTTGGACATTTGTTTCATTGCTTTGTTTGTTCCAGTTCTTGTTTGCGTTAATAAATTGTTGCCGCCCAGGCCTTTTCTTACACATTGCCTATTTGTTTTTGCTTGATTGACAGTCGTTACCATGGGTTTGCAATGCATAACGTTGTCCTGGCAACGCGATTTACAGCCCGCCCCCAAACAACCAAACTGCAGATGGCATTGCTGTTTCTTTCAAAATGTATGACTATCACTCAAATCATTGGAGACGCAAACTCGTAAATTAATTCACACAAAATCGTTCCTTTTCCATAAAATAATCGTCATACATTGTTAATTTGTTTGGATTGGAACAAAAAATCGGTTGCTACGGAAACGTGACGTCACACTTACACACTTTTGGGAAAGTGGGGTCACCAAACCTCTCCAGTTTTTTTTGTGGGGTCGTCAGACAAAAAGTTTAAGAACCACTGCTCTAGCCTACCTCATGTATGAACCCTAACCACTTTATCTCTTTTATCTAGAGTAGACTATGCCTATACATACGACTAAACTATGACAATGACTACTACACATATGCCTTCAAACTGCTCCACACTGGATCTGACTGTCCACATAAATGTAAGTTAAAGTAGGATTCAAAGTATCACCATGTTAGATTGCTCAGATAGAAACTACAGTAATATCAGCAAAACCAAAACATTACCAGGCGAAATTAAGATGACAATGAAAGTGAAATTTGGAAATAGCAAGAAACAATACTTTTGTTCTATGCTTATGGTTTTATTTCTCCTTTTTCTCTCCCCATTATTAATGTAGGGAACTCTGGGTTGTGTCACCAAACACTTGTTCCATCTGCACCTACTGTTCACATACATGAGAGATAAAGAAGAATATGCTTTGTATGTTGCCTTCAGTGTTAATGTTTACTTTGCGTCATGGCCAAGGACACCAACCAACAACACTCAGAACCAAGTAGAGAGAGACAAATACGAAGATCAATTACTGGGACATACTCTTTGAATACTGACTGCCTCTTTTGTGGCACACCAGCTGAGGTTGGGAAAAAGAAAAAGAGGCCATGTGAATCTGAAGTTTACCAAATCAGGACGATTGATATCAAGGAGACACTTTTGGGAATATGTGATAAACGAGGTCAGAGACTGTGAAAGCATGAATTCTGCATGCACATGATCTACATGCAGCAGATGCGGTATGTCACCAGAGTTGCAGTGTGAATTTTCGTACAAAGAAGCAAATACCAGCAGCATATAAAACGGACACAGAACAAGAGTAAAAGAGGGTGAAGGTTGGCCGCCCTCGACACAATGAGAGGACAGCAGCATTTTTGGAGGTGGCAAAGTAAATAGAAGAAAACGATGATGAGCAGATCAGCATAAATGATCGAATTGACCTCATGCAGCAGAAGCTTGGACACAGTGAAAATGAAGCATATAGTTATAAGTATATGAAGAAAAAGCTGGAAGAACACTTCGGGGAGAAGATAATATACACTCAGATGGATGGAAAACCTACCGTAGTTACCATGAGGACAACAGCTAAGGCGGTGCTGCGAGACTACTATGACGCATAGAAGAAGGAAACAAACACAAATGAAGAGAAGATCAAGCTTGTAAAGGCAACAGCAAAGCTCATCAAACAAGATATCAAAGACATCGAGCTATCTAATGAATCTTACCCAAATGTCGATGACATCGAATCTCCGGAGGCTGCCGTCAGTATTCTTCCAGATACTCTTCGCTTGCTCCTGGAAGAACTATTTGTTGGGACCAAAACTCAAGCCAAAGTAGCATCAATTGGACAAGCACTGATGCAGGCAACCACACATAGAGTGATATTAGCACCACTTCAGTTTGGATCGGGCATACAATTATAGCACCACTTTGCCTCACGGTTCCTCCTTGACATTCTTCATCATCTTGGGTTTTGCTGCTCATATGAGGAGGTGCACCAATTTGAGCGAAATGCAGCCAAGTTCTATGGAGCTAACATTCCAGACCTATCAACACAGTTTGTCCAATATGCTGCCGACAATGTCGACCATAACATCCGCACACTTGATCGGCTTGATTCATTCCATGGTATGGGGATGATTGCCACCATTACCCCTGGAATTACATTGAGGAAGACAATCCCCAGGTTGAACGCTACTTCCATGGATGTGGCAGCTGTTGGAAGGTTAGATGTACGGTACTTCAGAGAGGAAAGGCACAACTTTACAGCAATAACCTACCAGAAGCTTCAGAGCCTTCAGGTCCAGAATAGCTATGAAAACCTTGATGTCCTGTGGAAGTCATCCATCCTCTTCGGTTCTCCCAGACCAGCATGGTCAGGAATGATGCAGTTGGTGCATAAAGGTGACCACCCTGGCAAGTCAAGCGTTATGTTCCTGCCCATGATTGATCTGACTTCAAGTGATAGCAAATGCATATTGTCGACCTTGACATATGTTAGTCAACATGCGCAATGTCACCCCAGTAATCACCTTTGATCAGCCTCTTTGTTGGAAGGCTCTCATGATAGTCAACTCTCAGTCGATGGAAAGTGTTCTGAGACAAATCGTCTTATGTTTGGGTGGCTTCCATGCAGAGATGAGCTTCCTCAGTTGTATCGGACACCTGATGGCCTCATCTCGACTCAAAGATGTGCTGGAGTTGATCTATGCCCCAAACGCAGTAATCCACATGATGTTTGGCAAAGCTGCTGCACGAGCAGTTCGTGCTCACTCAATTGTCGATGCGTCCCTCAATGCACTGATTCTGGCAGATGTTTTCCATGTAAATCTACAACAGCAATCTGGAACAACAGACAAGGGTAAGGAAGGTGAGTCACAGTCAGATGAAGCAGTTACAGTGATGGAGACCAATCCTAAGGTGACAGGGGTGAGCAGAGATGCAGATGTTGATGAAGCTTTGGAGATATATGTGAATTTGATGGATGGAACAATATCAGCTGAAGAGGCCAGTCAGTCTGATGTTTTAGTGAGAATCAAAGGCCGCCTTCAGAAGCACATCAAGTCCATCAAGAAGACCTCAAGAACCTCAGCTCTCTGGGTGCAGTACATGGATATGCAACATAAGAGCGCAACGGAAACTGGCCATTACATCTGCAGGCTATCCAGGACATGCTACCCTATTTGGCAGCATCAGGACACAATCTGTACACCAAATATGCTAGGGTGTATCTTCAGCAGATGCAAAACCTCCAGACCACACACCCAGGAGTCCAACAACATTTCGAGGAAGGGTTCCACGTGATCCGTCGAAGCCACTGCCTTTTTGCCAGTGGTGGGTTCACACGAGGGCGAGGGATGACGGAGCAACAACGTCTGTTGTGGCTGCTTTCCATGCCCACCTGTGGAGAAGTAAACCAGGCAATGGAAGGACTCACAGGTCTCTTAGTCCTTCTCTGCTACCATGCGAGCATGGATTCCCATGATCTGTTCCTCTGTACTGAGTCAAGGAAGAACACTAAAAAGCCTCACATATGGAACATCAAGGCTATAAAAGAACGGCTCGGCCCAGACATATGTAAGCATATGTTGTTCTTACAGGAGCAGGAGATAGGGTTGTCTTAATTGGCACAAATCCCATGTTCTGGGATGTGACACTACATCTCGCCTTCATGGGATCGGTAAGGGAGCATCGCTGAAGAAATTCAAAGAAAGTGACTTGTTTCAAAAGCAAGCCAAGGTGTTACATGAATATTTAATACCTACAGATGATGTAGCAGAAGCAGGAGAGAAAGCTATGGTGATTCTCTACAATGGAAGACCTACAGAAAGTTCTTCTGTGAGAAAGTGGCATCGAGTACATACATTCAGCCACAGGTCTTACCACCAACATCAGGAGCAGAAAACTACCACAGCCTGCGAGTGTAACTACAAGTACAAGAATGGAAGGGATCAACATCTGGTACATTTCAATGTTACTGTAACTCTGATTTCTGCTATAGTTCTATTTTTATTGTGTAATTTTTAAATCTTGTGTACTTCATTGCTGCTGTGACAATACCAATATTTCCTGCATGGGGGTTAATAAAGTGTATTTTATCTTACAGATGGACTTTGTCCTATGAAGTGGGGATGGCACAAGTGTGGCATGGGATTTGTGCCAATTAAGACAACCCTACCTCCTGCTCCTGAGAAGCTCTTGAAGGTCATAAGATGCAGGTGCCAGTCTGACTGCAGCACCCTGAGATGCAGTTGTAAAAAAACCAATATAGAATGCATCCCGGCCTGTGGACACTGCAGGGGAGTGAGCTGCACAAACTCAATGCAGATGGCCTGTGGCGAGAATGAAGATTAGATTCTCTAGTGGTGCATTGTGTACGTAATTTGATTGTTTGATCCAGCCACTTTTTATTTTACCTACCTTTTGTCTGCTGCATTCTCCTTATCTGTGTCTCCTGTTCTTCCCTCAGATTCATCACCCAGAAACAGTCCCAAACCCCATCTTTACAAGTTCAGTTCAGTTCACGAAGTGATGTACAGCAAAACACACAGGCATAATAATTAATAAAGGCTGGTTAAAGTTCTTCTTCCTGCCTTTATGTATTAATGCTCATGGGTAGCCTAAATGGGTCATTCAGACCTTAACATTAAGTCTTTTACTGTTGACTTATATGTCAACAAGATTCGCCAAGACATTTTTACCTGGCTATACCCAATGTTTAGATCTGTTTAGATCTGTTATGCACGCTTTTGAGAGGCCCCCGGCTGTGGAGGCACAGAAGGCCCAGGATCCCTGCTCACTGGTTTTAACCAGTGCAGATGTGTGTAGATCTCTGAAAAGGATCAACACACACAGGGCTCCTGGACCTGATGGCATCCCTGGCCGTGCCCTCAAGGTGTGTGCAGTTCAGCTGGCAGATGTGTTCACAGACATTTTCAATAGGTCACTGCTCCAGTCTGTAGTCCCCACATGTTTTAAAGAGTCCATCATTGTCCCTGTCCCCAAAAAGACAAAACCCATCTGCCTCAATGACTACCGCCCAGTTGCACTCACCTCCATCATCATGAAGTGCTTTGAGCGGTTAGTCAAAACTTTTATCACCTCCTCCCTCCCTGACTCACTGGACCCCCTGCAGTTTGCCTACAGAGCAAACAGGTCCACGGATGATGCCATCTCCCTCAACCTCCACACTGCCCTCTCCCACCTGGACCAGAGGAACACTTACGTGAGAATGCTGTTCATTGACTGCAGTTCAGCATTCAACACCATTGTGCCCTCCAAGCTCATCATTAAGCTCAGGGACCTTGGGCTCAACAGCGCCCTCTGTGACTGGATCATGAGCTTCCTAACGGGCAGATCCCAGGCAGTGCGGATGGGGAACATCACATCCTCCACCTTGACCCTCAACACCGGAGCCCCTCAGGGTTGTGTGCTCAGCCCTCTCCTCTACTCCCTGTTCATGCACGACTGCGTGGCCACACACAGCTCCAACACCATCATCAAGTTTGCTGACGACACGACCGTCATCGGCCTGATCACAGATGGCGACGAGACGACGTACAGAGAGGAGGTCAGAGCCCTGACATCTTGGTGCCAGGACAACAACCTCCATCTCAACGTCAGCAAAACAAAGGAGCTGATTGTGGACTACAGGAAGAGGCAGAGAGAGGCGCACACACACCCATCACCATCAACGGGACTCCTGTGGAGAGAGTCAGCAGCTTCAGGTTCCTCGGGGTAAACATCAGTGAGGACCTGACATGGACACATCACACCAGGGTCATATCCAAGACGGCTCGACAGCGGCTCTTCTTCCTCCGCAGGCTGCGGAAGTTCAACATGGACTCCAGGATACTCTGCAACTTCTATAGGTGCACCATCGAGAGTATCCTGACTGGCTGCATCACCGCCTGGTATGGCAGTTGCACCGCCCTCAACCGTAAGACTCTACAGAGGGTGGTGAAAACTGCTCAGCACATCACCAGGACGGAGCTGCCATCCATGGAGGACCTCTACACCCAGCGGTGTAGGAAGAAGGCCGGTAGGATATTAAAGGACCCCCATCACCCCAGCAACAATCTGTTCTGTCTGCTGCCGTCTGGCAGACGGTACCGCAGCATCCGGACCAAGACCACCAGACTCAGATACAGTTTTATACCACAGCTATAAGACTGCTGAACTCCTGAGCTCTGTGAATGTACTCACATCTGTTTATAGTACACACATACATATATATATATATTATACACATCTGCCATACATATCTGTTTATAGTACACATATCTATATATTATACATATCTGCCATATACCTCTGTTATACATAATATATGCATCTGTCCATACCTCCTCATTCAACAGTGTAAAGTATTTAAATACTTTTCAATGTATTCCACATATGTATATATTTCACATCCTCAAATCTTTATTGTTGTTATTGTAAATATTTTTCTCTCTTTTTGCACTATTTTATTTATCTTATTTGCACCATGTATTTTGAGTTGTTGGAGGAGCATGGGATATAAGATTTTCATTGCCAACATATACGTTGTATAGGCTGTGCATATGACAAATAAAACCTTGAAACCTTGAAACCTATGTTTACTGGACTATTTGGGGTGCCGGGAGAGGTGAATTTTTAGCTGGTGTTTAGCTGGTACACTGGTGTTAATTTGTACTGTTTTTTTTTTTTTTTGCCTTTACATTTTACAGCTGTAATTGTGTATTTTACTGTATACTGCCTGTAAAGCCCTTTGTACATTTGTGTTGAGAAGGGTGCTATATAAACACAATTTTACTTACTTACTTACTATCATACTCTCAATGAATACAGGAAAACACTCCGTAAAGCGAGAGCAGTTTATTTCTCATCATTAGTAGAAGGGAATAAGAATAATGCCAGATTTCTTTGCAGCAGCTCTATAGAGCCGTTTATTCCTATAACACTCAGTAGTCATGATTTCATGAGCTTTTTTAATGATACAATTATTACTCTTAGAAACAAAATCCTCCTACTTTCAATCAGTAAAGTGTTATTATCAGCTCCTGGAAATATAAGATGTAATGTAACTCCAGACAGTAATTTAGACTTATTTTCTCCCATTAGCTTTGAAAAACTAAATTCAATTATGATTTCTTCTAAACCATCAACGTGTATCTTAAACGCAATTCCAACTAAGCTGTTAAAATACGTTTTTTCGCTAATTAACACTTCTTTATTAAATATAATGAATATGTCTTAATTATCAGGCTATGTACCACAATCCTTTTAAAGTAGTACTATTATAAAACCTCTTCTTAAAAAGCACTACTGTTCTGTCTTTATCTATTATGCTTCTGATGTTATGTAGCCAAAGCTGTTTTCCCTGTAACAAGAGGGACACCTACTGATGTACCTCGGTATTGCACCATAAGTGCCTTTATTTCGCCTCGTAAGACATAACGAGTTCAGTTCAGCACAAGTAGTTCCCACGGTCAGATCCCAGGAGTAGAGACGTCCGTAAGTTTGTTGCTATACTAAATATCCATTAAATATATTATATACTATATTATAATATATTCATTTATGTAGCATGTCGAGCAAATTAGTTGTTAGTTGTTTAAATGGTGCTATTGTATTGAGAGGTGTTAATGTAACTAGCCTGCTAATTTCATATAGCTCGTGGCTATGGTTTTCATGTAGCTCGTCGCTATCATTTTGTATGTAGCTCGTGGTGATTTTGTGTAGCAATTTGACACATGGTAATTTTATGTTTTGTGCTTACTTTTAGTTTTACGGAAAGATTGAATGCTGTACTTCAGTAAAACTCTATGCAAAGGAAATTCTGGAGCCTCACTCATCTTTTTAGTTATCTATCTGCCGAACTGTTCCAAGCACGTAACGGCTAGGGCAGAATAGTAAAAGGACGAATACACAGCGGGTGAAGACAACGGAGCAACCTCCTAGCTCTCAGCTCGTCGGAACTCACAGCTACAAAATGGCGGATTCGAGGGAAGAAGAGAAAGAAGATAAAGCACAAATGACTTTAGAAACAAGGTCTCATGTAAGTTGTTTATCAGTTAGGACAAGCGCATCAACAGCTAGCAGCGCTGCCACCAGAGCAAGGGCCAAAGCAGAGGCATTAAAAGTCAAAATGTCCTATGCTGAGAAGGAAGCTGCTATGCTTAGGGAGAAAGCGGGCATTGAAGAACAGAAGCAGAAACTCTTAGCTGAAGCAGCACGCCGCAAAGCAGAGGTGGAAGCTGACCTTGGCATGCTACAGCTAGAGAAGGAGGCAACAGCAGCGTCCAGAGAAGCAGACGTCTACCAAGCTGCGGCCGAGTGGGAAGACGAACAGCGCCTGGATTTAGGAGATGAAGACAGAGCTCAGCGCACTAGGGAGTATGTGCAGAACACTCCATTGCAACACGCTCCACAGCCATTTCCAGAATCACTGCAGACTCACAGTGAACCAAGTCATCCTCTTCGCACAACCACTCAACTGCCTCTTCCTCAGCCGCAACATCCTCCTCGACCGTGCCCTCATGCAATCAACCACGGACAGCCGAGCAGAGCAGACTACCTGGGCCAGCAGAACAGTCCAACACCACACAGGTACCCCCCAAGCCCCCCATCTCATGCAACATCAAATGACTACACTGACGCGCCAACCCCAATGCCTGATTTCGCCACTTATTTGATAAGAAGAGAGATGGTGAGCTCAGGATTGACCCAATTCGACGATCGCCCGGAGAACTATTGGGCATGGAAGACGTCTTTTCAAAGCATCACACAGGGCCTCAACCTGACGCGGAGAGAGGAACTCGACCTACTTGTCAAATGGCTTGGCCCGGAGTCTGCCACTCAGGCCAAGCGAATCAGGTCAGTCCATGTCACAAGTCCACAAAAAGCAGTGTTGATCATATGGCAGCGCCTAGAAGATGCTCTACTGAAACGGCTTGAAGATTTTCCTCGCATCTCAAACAAAGACCCTCACCAACTGAGAGAGCTGGGGGATCTGCTGCAAGAGTTGGAGTCTGCAAAGGAGAGTGGCCTAACACCTGGGCTTGCGTATCTCGACACATCGAGGGGTGTGAACCCCATTGTCGAAAAACTCTCATACAGCCTTCAAGAAAGATGGGTCACACAAGGCTCCAGATACAAAGAAGAGTACAAGGTAGCCTTTCCGCCTTTCAGTTTTTTCGTAAAGTTTGTCTGCAAGCAAGCAAAGACTCGAAATGACCCGAGTTTTGTCTTCTCCTCACCCACCTGCTCAAACAGCATGAAAACAGACAGAGTCAAGATGAATAGCAAACCGTCCATCTTCGTCAAGAAAACTGAGGTGTCAGCAGGAACTCAAAACTTTCCCAGCAACCAGTCAGACAAACAAAACAATGAGCCAGACAAACATTGTGCCATCCATAACAAGCCCCACCCCCTCTTCAAGTGTCGAGCCTTTAGGATTAAGCACCTGGATGACAGAAAAGCCTATCTCAGAGAAAATTCCATTTGTTACCGTTGCTGTGCCTCCACTAAACATGTTGCAAAAGACTGCAAGCTGTCCGTGAAATGCAGAGAATGTGACAGTGAAAGGCATGTATCTGCCCTACATCCTGGTCCCGCCCCCTGGTCATCTGAAGAGACCAGAAGTGAATCAGAACAAAATGAGCAGCCACTCAATGTCACGTCAAAATGCACAGAGATATGTGGTACTTCTCCTCAGCCCAGGTCATGCTCCAAAATATGTCTGGTGAAAGTTTACCCCTCAAAACAGCGTGAAAAAGCCCAGCATGTATATGTAGTATTGGACGACCAGAGCAACCGGTCGTTGGCCAAGACACAGTTCTTCGACCTGTTTGGCATTGAAGGTGACCCCTCTCCCTACACTCTGAAGACATGCTCAGGCACAGTTGAGATGGCGGGGAGAAAGGCATGCAGCTTTACAGTAGAGTCACTCGATGGAAAATCTACAGTAGCACTTCCTCCCCTCATCGAATGCAACACAATGCCAGACGACAAGTCAGAAATTCCGACGGCAGACATCACTCAACACTTTGCTCATCTCTCTCCTGTGCACGGCAAGTTACCACCTCCAGATCCTCATGCTCAGATCCTTCTTCTCCTAGGGAGAGACGTCTTGAGTGTGCACAAGGTACGTGAGCAGTACAATGGACCCCATAACACCCTGTATGCACAGCGCTTAGATTTGGGCTGGGTCATTGTAGGCGAGATCTGCCTTGATAGAGCCCATCAGCCAGCTGAAGTCAATGTCTACGAGACCCATGTACTTTCTAATGGCAGAAACTCATTCTTCACACCGTGCACTAAAAGCATCCAAGTCAGAGAGCGAGTAGGCCATCATTCTCTCCTGTGCTTACCCGACTCACCATCTGACGCTCGTCACTCACGCACTTCCGTTATCGACCCAGACCACCTCGGAGACAACATTTTCCTGAGAAATGCAGACGACGAAAGACTAGCCTTGTCGATTGAAGACAACATCTTCCTGGAGGTGATGGACAAGGGTGTGTATCTCGACGAAGACAACCACTGGGTGGCGCCATTGCCATTCCGCTCACCTAGGACACAGTTGCCGAACAACAAGGAGCAGGCCGCGCAGAGGCTGTCCTCGTTACAGCGCACGTTCCAGAAAAAGCCAGGTATGAAAGAACATTTCTTTGAGTTCATGCAGAAGGTTATAGAAAACCGCCAAGCCGAACCCGCTCCACCCATGCAGCCTGGGGAGGAGTTGTGGTACTTACCAATATTTGGAGTTTACCACCCCCAAAAGCCAGACAAAATTAGAGTAGTGTTCGACTCAAGTGCCCAGTATCAGAACATCTCACTCAATGATGTCCTACTCAGCGGGCCTGACCTCAACAACACACTGATTGGTGTCCTGCTGCGTTACCGCAAAGAAAAGATTGCCATAACTGCAGACATTGAGCAAATGTTTTATAGTTTCAAGGTGAAAGATGACCACCGCAACTATCTACGCTTTCTGTGGCACAAAGACAACTGCCCCAGCAAAGAAATCATCAACACAGAAGACCCAGAGATCAGAGGTTTCTTACAAGATCGAGGCTGCACCTGGTCATTCAACGCACCACATTCCTCCCACATGGGGGGAGCATGGGAAAGAATGATTGGAGTCGCACAACGCATTCTTGACGGGCTTCTGTTGAAAAACACCACCACAAGACTCACACATGAAGTGTTGACCACTCTTATGGCCGAAGCCATGGCCATCATGAACTCTCAACCTTTAACACCCATCTCATCCGACACGGAGGTACCCCAGGTTCTCTCACCTGCAATGCTACTGACCCAGAAAGCAAGCGTAGCTCCTGCTCCTCCAGGTGACTTTAAAATGGATCATCTGCACAAAAGTCAGTGGCGACAGGTCCAGAGCTTGGCTGACTCATTCTGGAAAAGATGGAGGCAGGAGTATTTGGCAACTCTACAACCGAGAAGAAAGTGGACATAGGACAGGCCAAACCTTCAGGAAGGCGACGTCGTCCTACTCAAAGACTGTCAAGTGAAACGCAATGAATGGCCAATGGGACTTGTCACAAAAGCCATCCTAAGCAGTGACAACAGGGTTCGAAAGGTCATGGTCAAAACTGCAAATCAAGGGACTGTCAAAGAATATCTGAGACCCATTAATGATGTTGTTTTGCTTCTTTCCAGAGATGATAATTAATTACATTTAAAGGGAATGTAGTGATATAATAGTAATTATACCAGACGGGGAGTGTTCTGTCTTTATCTATTATGCTTCTGATGTTATGTAGCCAAAGCTGTTTTCCCTGTAACAAGAAGGACACCTACTGGTGTACCTCGGTATTGCACCATAAATGCCTTTATTTCGCCTCGTAAGTCATAACGAGTTCAGTTCAGCACAAGTAGTTCCCACGGTCAGATCCCAGGAGTAGAGACGTCCGTAAGTTTGTTGCTATACTAAATATCCATTAAATATATTATATACTATATTATAATATATTCATTTATGTTGTAGCATGTCGAGCAAATTAGTTGTTAGTTGTTTAAACGGTGCTATTGTATTGAGAGGTGTTAATGTAACTAGCCTGCTAATTTCATGTAGCTCGTGGCTATCGTCTTCATGTAGCTCGTCGCTATCATTTTGTATGTAGCTCGTGGTGATTTTGTGTAGCAATTTGACACATGGTAATTTTATGTTTTGTGCTTACTTTTAGTTTTACGGAAAGATTGAATGCTGTACTTCAGTAAAACTCTATGCAAAGGAAATTCTGGAGCCTCACTCATCTTTTTAGTTATCTATCTGCCGAACTGTTCCAAGCACGTAACGGCTAGGGCAGAATAACTACCTAGATCCAGAGGTTTTCGCCAACTATAAACCTGTTTCTAATTTTCCATTCCTCTCCAATTTCCTTGAGAAAGCAGTGGCAAAACAGTTGTGTGATTATCTAAAAAACAATGAATTATTTGAGGATTTTCAATCTGGCTTCAGAACACATCATAGCACAGAGACAGCTCTTGTGAAAGTCACAAATTACCTTCTAATAGCTTCAGACAAAGGACTTGTCTCTATTCTTGTCTTGCTTGATCTTAGTGCTGCATTTGAAACTATCGACCATGATATCCTATTGGAAAGACTAGAGCAGGTAGTTGGCATAAAGGGAACTGCTTCAAGCCTCAGTTTCTGTGTGTCAATGATGAATCTTCCTGAAGCTACCCCTGTGTGTAGCAGCAGAACATGTTTGCACCTTTTTTCTAATTATTGCAGTGTAAAGGGGGTTGGATCTGATGTGTAATCTTATGGAGGGAAAGTCAACAGAGGGCAGCAGCTACCTGCTCTACACCCGGCAAAGCTTTGGGTCTCACCTGTTCCCTCATACGATCCTGGTGTCCCATGATAATGGCAACATGGTGAGGATACTTCAGCCTCAGGTGATCCAAGAAAATCTCCTTCTTCCTCTCCACTTCAGAGTGCTGCATCTCCAGGCTATCCAGCTGGCTGTCCCTGCTGCCGGCCCGGGCTGCAGTGATGTATTTTCGGAGTAAGGTGCTGGGAGAGCGTGGGGCTGCCCCACCGGAGGAGGGCTCCGGGTTACAGACTGGGCTGCTGTGGGTGTGAAGTTTCTTCTGCAGCAGACTCTCAGGGCAGCTGGCCACAGGCGGAGAAGAAGAAGAAGAAGAAGATACTTTGGAAGGAGATTTTTCTGGATCGGAATGGGATAGTTCAGAGAGGAAGGGAGGTAACAAAATGTACAGAGACAAATAAATATATGACAGGCAATGTTAGACAGAACCAAGCGAAAACATAATAGGAAGAAGTTTAACAGTCACAGGGTGTTAAAGTGTGTCATCCTTTTTCAGCTTGTCATGACAAAATGCAGTTGTTCTACTAAGTTATACCTCAATTCGAACCAGTGTTGTAATCAAGTCACTATGCCTCGAGTCCAAGTCCAGGTTCAAGTCTCCAGTGTTCAAATCCGAGTCAAGTCCAAGTCATTAAAACAATTTCCAAGTCGAGTCCGAGTCGAGTCCACTACTCATCCAAGTCAAGTCCGAGTCGAGTCCCTATTGACCAAGTCTGAGGCCAAGTCCATCACTAAAGTAAGCATACATGTTGTTAAATTAAAAAAAAACAACTGCGGTCCCACAGCTCATAGGCGTGTCCTAATGGCAGGCGCTATGAACTTTCATATGCACCGTTTAACACACTCTAGTGCTCATAACTACACTCCTGTCCACTTAACAATATCACTCACAAAAATGCAACTCTAATGTGCTTTAGTTGCACATAGATAACCATGTATTTTATCATGAATAGCTTATTTAAAAAAAGGCTGGCAGCACCAATGTTAAGCATAGATGTTGTTAAACTTGAAAAACACAACACTCACAGAAATGCAAAACTAATGTGCTTTATCTCATGTGCTTTTAACACAAATACAGCAGGAAAATAAGTATTGAACGCATCAATTTAACATCCAACTAGTTTATCCATGTAAGAGAGAGAGACAGCATGTGACAGAGAGACAGTAAGTGTAAGAGAGAGAGATTCTGTTCGAGACTCAATCGTCTTCGAACAGAGGGAACATTTTGCGTTCCATTTATTGCCATGGCACGTCAAGTCTTTGAACGCAAAACGAACAATCTTTGGGGCATTAGGTCATTGTCGTTCGCGGTTAAACTTAAATTCACGTTAGTTTATTTTTTGAATGAGAACATGACGTGACGTCATGTGCGATGTATGACATAGAAGCAGAAAAACTCTCCCTTGCTCCAGAGCTAGAGGGCGAACAAGAGAGCTTGACACACACATCATTCAGAAAGATGTATGCGTCAAGCTCTATTATTGGCCCCCTAGCTCCGGCTGTGAATCACGTGGAAGAATGCATCGAAAAGAAGAGAGTCTACCGATTCCGGCAACATTTGTATGCCATATTATGGCATAAATATTAATAGAAACATTGCGAAAACATTGCGAAAACGCGCCGTTGCGTTCGTCGACCTCAAGGTTTTAATGACCAAGTCGAGTCCTTTCCAGTCATCGCGAGTCCGAATGCACGAGTCCAAGTCCGATTTCAAGTCATTAGTGCTCAAGTCCAGTGACTTTAACGTGGATCAAATGGCCTTGATTTGACATACAAACAGTTAAATATAAAACTAAGGACTTCAGTGGAATATCAAGTTAATCATCTGTCATTTAGACTCACATATAGTGCTGGGTTTATCCTTTTGTTTGTTAGGATTCAGTTGTTGTGTGGTGTCTTCCTATAAGAGAATCTGTCACATGCAGAGCAAGATGGACTCAGAAGGAGTCGTAGGTTTTTAAAGGAGCCTGGGTATTGAGAAGACTATGAAGAGTGCTATTGCAATGAGAAACCAGTTCATCAGGGGGTAAAACAATTTATGCTGGGGAGGTTGTCAATACCACTGGAGAGAGCATTTCAATTAACGTCCCGGATGTTTTTGTGAAATGAAATAACAAGTGAAAGATTTGTTTTTGACAGTGTTATGTTGATGGATAATAACAATATATCTTTGGAATGCATTGGAAAATCAATATGTTTTGGAATCCTAACCTGTCCAGGCAAAATGTGAACTTCATTGTGAGTGCATTGTTGATAATAGCCATATGTATATTAAAATCTCTAAGAAATATTATGTCAGGGGAGAGTGAGCACAGATGGGTAAGGGAATCAGCAAATTCATTCATGAAAACATAATTTGGCTTAGGTGGACGATAGACAGTTGCAACTACAACAGAGTGAGAGTTGACATTTGCAGTCAATAAAAAGTACAAGATATATCCAAAAATATCCAAATATTTGTCAGTTTATCTGGTATATTTATCTCTAGCAGTTTGTTATTTTAATGAATAAATACTATGACACACAAACACATGCATGCACGCACACACACATTCCTCTATCCAACAAACCAACATAATGGCTGACGGCCCTGTAATGCTGACTATGTGCTTGGACAAAATGATTAGTGCAATCTAAATGCCATGCTGTGTGGCCTTTTACATTGTCACGGCTGCAGGCTGCAACATTCACACTCACACACACATACGCACGCACGCACGCACACACGCACGCACACACACACACACACACACACACACACACACACACACACACACACACACACACACACACACACACACACACACTCTCTCTCTTTTTACTCTATGAACAATGCATTGACAGCAGAGGTGATACAGTGTAGAGACTCTGCTGTTACTGTCCAAATCAGACTCCAATTCGCAATCCGAACACACACTAAATGCCAACTGCTGTTGTTGTACAAATTAGCAGAGTAGTACGGAGCCCAGGAGTGGCCATAGAGAGAACAAAATAAATAAAACGAGGCCACGCTTTACTCATTTGTGTGCATGAGATATAATTTGAGGCCTCGATTCAATTAAAACTTTTGCACGTTTTAATTAAATCAAACAATAGAGAGCCGTGGGGAGTGATGAGAAAGGAAGGGGTTGAAAGTTTGGTAAAGTTAGAAAGATATTGACAGATTGGATCTTCGCTGATCAATAACTCACGAACATATGTTGTAAAAATACAAACAACGTGACTTTACAACCATAGCAAGATAGACAACGAGCCACAGAGCAGTTTTCTATCAGAACAGTTTGATATGCTCCGTCCTCCACGTGAGTTCATTCATTTGTTTACAGGGTGGCCAACTTTGGGTACCTGGCTGGAGCACACTAAATGACTGCTATCCTGTCCGTAGCGGGACCTTAGCCTATACAGTGGTAAGCGCAATATTCTTCTTTTTTGTATTAATTGTATTGCTCCCTGGTCCCTACTGTGAAATGTCTACCAAGGGCATGTCATTTAATTCTTATTGTCTAAACTATCTTGTAAAGTCCAAATTATCAACATATACTGTATATATAATGTCCTATATTGTGCTTGACATTTTGCCACATTTCTGCATGATATAATTTAATATCAAAAGAAGAGAAGAAAAATAGGGGACACATGATATTGCTTTTATATTTCTTTACAATCATTGTTCTCTAACACACAATTTCCCCTCCCCCTCTCTTTATTTTTTCCTCGCCTCTCTCTTTTCCTCTCGCTATCGTTGATAGAACAGATCTGATGGATCTAGTTCAGTTGAGGCCTGAGGTAACTCTCTCCCAGCTCTTCACTGTGCATGGAAGTCAGATAACCAGACAGTCAGTTAATTAGCCAGCTAGCTAATGATGCTACATCCAGTCAGTCAGCCATAGTCATATTTGCTCAGTTGTAACCCTATTGTTATCTCAGATGAGTCCTCTGAAAATGATTAGTCTGGTTTTATTCTATCTTTAGAATTTAGTTTAATTAAACTTCATTTAGATATAGAGCACTTTCATACACGAAACACAGCGTGCCTAAAAGAAAAAGCTCTGCTAGCGCAAACTGCAATTAGAGTGTTGCTACTGTGAGTGTTATAACATGTTACAACGCCAGAATGCTGACCCATTCTAATTAAGTTCACCAATAACAACCTTGTCCTTATGGTTCTGTAATGGTAAGAGTCAAAGGTAAGAGAATTGTCATTTGAAAGGAAACACAGAAAAAGCATTGGTTTCTTTGGGACACAAATGAACTTGAAAGAAGAAAGCAGGCCTTACCACACATGTGAATGTTCAATTCATGTTGCTTTAGACTTGATGACTAATTAGACTTTCAGAATTAAACAGCAGTCTGCATGGTTCTTTTGTTGGTCCACTTCATTTCAGTTTATACCTTAATCACTCACCATTTCTTGGAGCCTGTTTCAGATGTAAGCAGTTGATACAGTTATGTGTATCTGGTAGAAACATTCAGTTTCAACATAGAGTAATTGTCCTATCATTTACTGTTTATAGCAGCATCATTTGTAATCTCCTGTCCTACCCTCAATGTTAGATAACTGTGAAAGTTAGCTTCTCTTGCAGGGTTTCTGTCCTCAAAAGATACATCCAAAGATGAATGGGCAGCTTGTTGAACTGGTCTTGGAGGTAAAATGTTTCTGTCTTACATTAGATTCCAGAGACTGTGGTCTCTCTCCGCTGATTTGGATGGGAGACCTATCTCAGTTCATATGCACCATTCCAAAAATTAACGTACCATAGTTCACCAGATGTCTTAGGAGGGTTCTTATGCTGGCTGTGAAAAAGCGGTACTTTGTAGATTTACATTAGCAGGGAGGATAGGGAACAGAATAAAGGACTGATGATGTTCTTTATTTTTTATAACCTTTACTAAGGACTGTTATTCATTTTCAGCTCTCAGATTTGTTTTCAATAAGATATTAAGTTGACATAATAACTTTACTGTTTTGAACATTACTGCTACTGGTCTAGAAACTTTTAAATTATATATATTGTTAAAATCAAGTATTTAATGATGAAAAAGAACCAAAAGAGTATCAATTAGAAAACAAAAGATCTACAATAATATCAGGTAAAGCTATTTCTTCCTCACTGAGATCTCTCATCACAATGAATGAATGAATGAATGAATCGTAATTGCTAAAGTAAATAGTTCAGTAAGGAGAAAAGGGTTATATAATTGACATGGGACGGGACTTTCATCAAGGTTAAATCCAGCTTTACATTCTGCCTCAATAAGAAACTGAATCACAGATGAATTGTAGCACTAAATAAGGATTATGAGGTTCATGAGCACAGGCCATACATACATATAACCACAAACATTTTGGCATGAGCACTGGACATATTTGTGGACCCTGGAGGTTAGTATAAACAGCTCCTCACAGTCCTATGAAAAGCCGGTGACTGTCTACACTCCACAGGCACGCGCACAGTCGCTCTCCCACCAGCAATACTGATGGAGATGAACAGTGCTCCATTGCAGCAACTGGACATTGGGGCCCCGAGCTCGTCCATCTTCTTATCTGGATGTAGCTTTGAATCTTATCCTTTGTTGACCACAGAAGATTTGTACTTATACAAAGCAGAAATTGCCACACCGTGGGCAGGATAAAAAATAATCACAACTGTCATGAGTGTTATTTGCAGAGACATTCGCCCCACATGTAGCCTGAATGATCGAGAATATACTCAGGAGAAGTTTGCAGTACAGCTGTTTCCCAGGACTCTTGGTGCTCTTTGAAGCACACCGCACATGATTTTGACTTTAAGACAAAAGAATTGCAAAGAATGTGAAGACGGATAGACATCGTCTGAGATTAGGTCACACTGCTGCTGTCAGAACAAATCACCATCTCAGAGAAGCAGAAAGTATATCCTTGTGTGGCATTACAGAGAAAAGAAAGATGGAAATACATGCAGAGAGATCCCCCGGTATACCGCCACACAACAGAGACTATTGCAATCCTGTCCAATAAACCTTAAATGTGCAATTTAAACACTATCTGCAATTTGTACAGCCCATCTACTGTATGTCACACACAAATTTATTCAGAATGCTGTTACATTTTGTAGCCATGTTTGTGAACTTATTTGTCTTTATTTTTATATTTTATTACGAATGTTTGCTTTATTATTTTTATTATTTCATGTCTCTTTTTTTTGACCTGCTATTCAATTTTAGCTGTAACTCTGTACATTTCCCCACTGCGGGACTAATAAAAGGATTTCCGATTCTGATATTTTGAGTTCACTCAGACCTTTGTACGCCAAAGTGTAGTGCAGCCTGAGACATTTCTGCCAGATTTGAGGAAATTGCCTTAAGGAATTCCTGAAATATCCCGTTCAGTAGGATGGGGCGGCTTCACCTCTGGCCTCAACACAGTCTCACTCCATGCACGTCAAAGAGTGACGCTCGGTCAGGGTCCTTTTCGTCCTATTGTGACGCAATTTTTGTCGTCAGTTAGGAAGAGAGTTGGGGCTCAGAATACACAGGGACACCAGAAACTGTATTTTTTTAACGGCTTCTTTTAATTTCACAATCAATTTAATAGTAACATTATGTCTGATATTATTATTTTGTATTAACTAGACCGCTGGGTCATGTTAAGACCATCTTTTCTGGTATGCTGAGGGTTTTTTCCATAAGTTTGGTGTTACAAATATCAAAACAATACAGTAATAAGCCTTATCAGCAGTATCAACAGAATTGTTGCTGGAAACAGCAGTATAAGGTATATGGGTTTATTTTAAAGAATGACATAGCCAAATATTCTTGTTGGAAAAATTAAATAAAAAATAAATAACCAACGTGTCTTATGCTATTAAAAGTCTGATATCAGAGTGGGGTTTGGATTCGGATTCCAGCCGAGTGTCCGAAGGTATTTTGAAATAAAATCAAGCCCAGCCACAGCACGCAAACAGGATTCGAACAAGTGTGTTTGTGTGTTTTGCAACATGTTCTATGACGTGTCTCTACTGGGAATTGTACATTTAAAATACATTTGTATATTTCCCATAATTATAATTTGCCAGTATTAAACTGTGTACACCCCTGGCAGTTAAAGGGATGGGAAACACATTGGTGTTCTCAAAAAATATAATTGATAAATGGTTGAAAATTGCTTTTATCACTATTGGACAGCCTTCATATACCCACTTGGAAGCTAAGGTCAGAAGAGCTTTATTTAACAGCTGGTCCTACCAGACTCTCGTACTCAGGGGTGAAAGTAGTTTTCATTTCTTACAGGTGCTACAATGTCCGGTGTGTCACTCACTGTATTATTTTTTAACTCCGTCTTACCCGGGGGGGGGTATTCTTAACTACTTCACATTCTTGTGGGCCTACCTAAGTGTTCTATGTGAAAAAATGACATTACAAAATATTTCAGTTTGTAAATATTTTACTGTGAGTACTTTATTTTCAGTACATTTGGAACTGGACTGAAAAATGCAAAATGATGGAAAAAACTAAAAAAAATATTTAAAAAAATCAAAGTAGGCCTAATTGTCTTCTTCAGGGTGCTGGTGAGCCATGCCACATGAACAATTCAAAATGGTGGATTCCCTCCATCCAAACATATTAAAAACACATTCCAGATTAGTAACTTGACTGAAAAATACAAAATGGTAGAAACAAAAAAATATATATAAAAAATCCAAGTAGGCCTAGTTGTCATCTTCAGGTTGCTGGTGAGCCATGCCACATAACATGCAAGATGGTGGATTCCCTCCATCCAAACAAAATATTTAAAACAAATTCCAAACAGGGCTGAAGTAGTTGTCCTCTTCAGGGTGCTGGCGAGCCATGCCAGATGTGGAATGTGCTGCTCTTCTCCCTTTGGCAAGCCAGGTCTTCACATATGGCAAAGGATTCCACTGGTTGGTTGGGGGGCCAACTGTACTGATGAAGAGAAGGTTTGCAGCATTTTTGGTCGTCAGTTTGCTCCTGTACTCAGTAATGATATTGTTCATCGCGCTGAACCCCCTCTCACAGTCTGCATTACTTGCTGAGAGGGTGTCTACTGCTATGCACAACTTTTTCATGTTGCTTGGAATGCTTCTCCCCCCACTTGCCTTATATTCAACAAATCCAAGGTGTGTTGTTTTCTCATTTACATGTAGAGTATGACACAAAGCCCTCACCTCATCCTCTCCATGTCTGGGATTGGCATGATCCCATTTCTTTGGGTCAAGGGCTGCCATTTGGTTCATCAGTGTGGTGTAACTTTCTTTTCTTTGAGCTGCAACACTGGCCTGTGCTCTGATGGCTGTGGTTGTGAAGAGCCTCTCATTCAAACTGTCTGCCACTGCTTGGATGAACTTTGATGCATCAATGATGGGGGACCTGCCGACTTTTAAATCTTCTTCCTTGAATTTCATGTCTTTCTCGGCCTGACTTGCCTCAACTGCATGCTGTCCTGGGTATGTGATAAGGCTTCCTATCCTCTTGGTGTATGTTAGCATGATGTCATGAGCTTTTGGCAGAGTGATCCCCCTGTTCTGAAGTATCTCAGAGAGATTCTTCAGTTCCATCAGGACATCAGCCATCAGAGCAAGATTTTTCACAAAGTTGATGGAGCACAACTTAGAGAGCAAGCCTTGAAATTTGGCCCTCTCTCTGCCATCTTTTGTGCGGTCTTCTGATGCTTCACGGAAGTGCTGTGCCAGTGCTCCATAGGAATACCAGACTGCATTAACAGCTCGCCATGAGGAGGCCACCCATCGGACATTGAAGACTCTTCCGATTCTTCTCAATGTGATATGGAGATTGTGGGCGCACTCACTCAGCTCCCGCATGCTTTTTGGGGACTGGCTGTATAATGTGTACAGGGCATCAAGGAACGCCTGGAAGTCCTTTGTCCCTCCAGTGGCTTCCAATGCCTGAGCCACCGCCAGCTCCAGCCTATGATTCAGGCAGTGCCATAGAACTATATTTGGGAAGTCATCTTGGAGCAGCTTCCCAACGCCTGACTTCACTCCCAGCATCACATTGGCCCCATCACTGCAAAATCCAATAAGCATCTCCTGCAGGAGCTCCATTGTGAAGCCATTGTTGAGGAGACAGTGCATTATCTTGCCTTTGATGTGGGCAGCAGACAAATTGTCCAGCTCAATCAAATCTAAGGGAAAAGCAATGGGCTCCATCTCGCCGTCAATGCTGGCCTTTAAAAACACAATCAGTGTCGATTTGTGCCCCACACTGGTTGACTCATCAGCCAACACAGTAATTTTACTTTTATTTTCAATTATCCTCCTCACAATTTGATGTTTCATTTGAGTTGATATATGGTCAATTATGTCAACACAGACTGTCTTGCTGTGCAGAATGCGACCTAAATTGAGTGAATTTGCTTCTTGAAGATCAATTAATTTCTCAAAATCTGTAAAAAGCTTGTCATGTTTGGCAACAAAATAAGCGGTCCTGAACACTTTGGCAGTGGCCTCAAACGCAGACTCCTGGCTGGTGGCATTCATGTTTAAAAGGATCTCTTTCTGTGCAGTTTTAAGAATCTTAACAGCTTCATTGTGGGCTGCAGATTCTCTGTGCTCATGAATTTTTTTGCGGAGAGATGACAGCTGCACGGTCCTTGAATGGCCACATGGGGCGATATTCCCCTCTGCCCAATTGCTTACGATATTAACACCTCGAGATGCGCTGACACCAAGGCCCTTAACATCACGGCATGAGATGCAGCCAAGCATGCCATTTTGGGCATACAACCATTCGTTTTTTGTTCTGAACTGTTCAAATTGCTCCTTTGACCAAACAGGGGGGTAAGCGGTAGACCTACTTGCAGCAGGCCCAGCATCACTTGTTGACGGTCCTGCACCTGCAACGTTACTCTCATTCACACTTGCGTTCTCATTCACTTCCTTCGCGCAAGGGACTGCATGCACCGAGCCCAGGGCCGTAGCCAGCATTTTGGAATAAGTGAGGTCCATGATGCGCGCGCAAAGCGCGCGCGGCGATTTAAAAAAAATATATATATAAATATTTTAAATTATATTGTTTTTTAGATATACATTTATGTATATGTATAATATATATATATATTTTATGTATTTATTAAATTACAAGTCACACAAGAGTTTTATTGTTTAAATGTCTTTTAATTGTATAAACCAGCATTTTCCCCCCAAAAAATGTACTGTACTATATTTAAAAAAATTTTTATAGCAATAGTACACCACCATGTTTTTAAAGAATATAGGGGGTAACTTTGAACTTGATGAACTGAATGATGAATGATTCCAAAATAAAAATAATATTCAAGTAGAAATAAATCATTGCAAATTACAGCCCTCCAAATTTAACCCATAGCCTAACCCAATAAAGTCAATAAGACTAGATGCTTATTAATCTACCTGAAAAGGAAGCTTTGGCTGATCCTACAGTATGGGTCTAATGCCAAAGTAGCCAACAAATGAGCTAAAATATCCGTTGAAGTCGTGGACAGTCCCAAAACGGATATTTAAAACGGATATTTTGCTCATTTGGACACTATTTTAACGGTACAGGGTAAAATAGTAGCCTACTTTCACTTACCAAATGGTTTCTTGACGTTGACACAGGCTAGAAGTTACTGTCGTTACTGCTATCATTCACACACTGACTTCATGTCTGCTGAACATTCTTATCCTCGCGTCGCACGCGCGCTTTGTGTTATTTTTTTTCTTAGTTCTGCACACGTAAACGCAAAAAAGCCGAAAGTGCACACAGGAAACCGAAAACAAAGCCCATGGATGTTAACCACAATCTGCAAAGCATGTTTCACAGAGGTTTAATGAGAGGTTTTTAATGTTTGATTCAGTTGGGCATTTTTGACGTTCAAAAAAAAAAAAAAAAAAAAAAAACTTCGGATGAAATAAGCGAGGTCCGGACCTCCCTTACCTCTAATGTGGCTACGGCCATGACCGAGCCATCTGTTTTTCTGACTTTTTCCTGATTTTCATTTTCAATAACTCGGTCCTTTCTTTTAAATAGCTCGGTTATTCTTTTCTGCATTCTTTTATCTCTCCGTATCACAATGCTTTTCTTCACAGCACGCACTTCCTCAATCAGCTTCTGAAAACATTCCCATATATTGGCTGTCTAGTTGATACACTGTAAATATTTTAACACGTGATAATGTAAATATTACAGGGAGTGAGAGGGCTCATATGAATACTTTTTAGGGTGTCAGGAAAACGCTTGCTTAGCCTACTTTACAAAGCATGCTCACATTTAAATCACAAGCTTACGGTCCTGTAGCCCACTAAAGCGGACGCTCTGCTCAGCTGTGCCCCCGTTACAAACAGCGTGAACAGCCTATTTGAAGAAGAGTAATTTATTATTTGTCCGAGTAGAAGACATGTCTCAGTATGCCACCCAATCACAAAAACATGAAGTTTTTGAAAAGCCGATTTAACATTTCGCTGACACAGTTTAAAGACGAGAGTCGAGACGACTTCATTCACTAGAACTAACTGCGGAGCAAGCGCGGGCAGGAGATGGAATCAAACGGAACGCAAGCTCCAGAAAGGCACCAACAGAAAGACCAAAATATATGGGATATTTGCAGACGTTTTGAAAACTGATTACCATAGGCTACTGGATGACTTTCCCATTAGTACAATTTAGTACCATTATTTCCAAATATTTTTTGTTGGGGTCTGAATAGGGGTGGATTTGAAAGCGTCAGTCGATGCAATTGGAAGCTGCGCACGCAGGAGATCCTTTGACTAATGACTATTTTAAGCAAGCCAAGCTGTTATCTTCATCGGAGCTGGTCAAAAATGACATATTGTGGGTAGCCTAGATATGTTTTCTTCTTAAAAGGCGTGCGTTACTGCATTTTTTGGATTTAAAAAAAAAAAAAAAATGTATTCAACATAATAAACCCTTATCAAATCTTACCGGTGCGCCGCACCGCCGCGAAATCTTTTACAGGAACGCAGCACCGCCTCGCACCGGCTTACTTTCACCCCTGCTCGTACTACATTTCATTTTGTACAGAGAGTCTGGCCACTCCCCATTAACAAGTGTTTTTTACTTGAATGCGGGTACTCTGTTGAAGTTTAAAATGATTGGATAAGTCCAGTGCCACTCTCGATCTGCCATAACCAATCGCTAACGTTTGGTCGTGACGTATGTCATGCGCCGGAACCGGCCGGAAACCACGGTGCCGCTCAGACTGTAAACAACAACCATCCTTGGCGATAGATCTCAGCTCTCCGAGCTTGGCAAAACTGTAGTACCATATTCCTCATAAATCTTACAGGCTATAATAAGTTCGAATGATAAATGACAAAATTAGCCTAAGTTATCGAGTATGCAAAAACAGCCCTACTTATGTTGTTTAACCATATTAAATGCTAAGCCAGGACGCGGGGCTCCTGAGCACCAAAACGTCACGGTCATCCTGCACGCCGAGCTGCCCAGCACTAACTCCCAACTTTTCTGCCTCCTTCACTTGGTCCTCCGTTAGTGCAACAAGAGTTGGAGACGACAACAATTATTGGCTTAGCATAGCTAGCGTTCACCTTAGCCAACTCCTTCACCACTAACAGAGCGAGCTGGAAAATCAAACTTCTCCCGAATCCCGTGGGGAGGAGGGCCACAACATCATGGACACCAACACAACTCAGCAAACATTGTTCTTGCTCCGGCTTTAACTTCTGAATATTCGGCAGCGTTGCCACAAAGGACCAAGTGACTTCGCCCGCATCTTTCTCTGCCGCCATTGCTGAACTATAACTCAAACTCGCGCACGACCTCAACGTCATCGTTCTCAGCTACTCCCTATGTTTGCTGATTGGACAGGTAAAGATTGGCCGGAGAAAACCTGGACAGAGTACTGAAGGGAAATGAAAATTGAGTGGAAGTACGTAGGAGGGCGGAGCCAGGCTAATGTCTGTGACCCCTCCTGTTGTCAATTGATAAGTCTTGAAACATGCACATGTCAAGGTTCAGAGGCAAATTTGTCGGATATGGCAGTAGCCATCTACCATCTTGATACAAGATAAATTGTACTTGATATATCCAAAGTTGGGAAATGAAAGTACGATTAAGCTTCAGATAAACAAGATGTTAAGAAATAGGGATGAACCGATTTAGAAATGGTCGGCCGATGCGGATGCCGATGTTTATAATAACAATTTGACTGATAATGATGTTTTACTATACGTATACTGTAATAATAGCATAGGGCAGACTATCCCTTTAAGAGTGAGAGTGGGGTATACTTGTGTGGCGAGAGAGAGGTTGAGTGAGCATAGTAAATTAACGGAAGTAGTTAATGGGTAGCAACAGTACAAAAGGGTCACACATATAAACAACGGCCTCCCAAGAACATTGAATGATAGATTTCAAGTTTATATAAAGGATAAGTGAGAGTGCACAGTGACACTAGTGTAATAGTATATGAATTTATTGATCAATATTGAGATCATGGACAGGTCTTGTGTGATCACACAAGCCCTGTCTATGGTTTAGCCGTCGGTGTGGAACTAATGTCCAAGGAAATCAGGGACAAGATTGTAGACCAGCACGAGGCCGGAATAGAAGACAAGACCACCAGCAAGCAGCTTGGGGAGAGAGACAACTGGTTTGATTATTAATCACAATCAGAAACAGAATCAGAATCAGAAATATTTTATTTATCCCAAATTGGGAAATTATTTCGTTACCGCAGCCAAATACAATACAATATGAAGCATAGCAAAACATTTGAAATAACAATAAGAAACATACAGATAGTAAATAGTCCAATGTAATGGAATATTAAATGAAAATATAATATAAATGTACAATGTAAAGTGTAAGTGTAAATTGTGCATGTTATGTCCAGTTAACAGAGAGGCTATGGAGCAGTGAGTTGTCTGCCAGCCAGAGGGGTATTATTGTAAAGTGTTATTGCAGTGGGCAGGAATGTTCTCCTGTATCTGTCCTTGTGACAGCGGAGCTGGAGCAGTCTGTTGGAGAAGGAGCTCCGCTGTCCTTCCAGCTGCAGGTGGAGAGGGGGGGTGGGGTTATCCATGATGGACAACAGTTAGGTAGTAGAAAGTGGAAGAGGCACAAAATGACCATCAATCGCCCTCAATCTGGAGCTCCATGATCTAAAGTCTCGCCTCTTGGGGCATCAATGATCATGAGAATGGTGAAGGGTCAGCCAATAACTACACGGGAGGGACTTGTTAATGATCTGAAGGCAGCTGGGACCACAATCACCAAAAAATCTATTGGTAACACACCTTAATGGATTAAAATCCTGCAGCGCCCGCAAAGGTCCCCTGCTCACGACGACACATGTACAGGCCGTCTAAAGTCTGCCAATGAACCTCTGAATGATTCAGAGAAGGCCTATGGGAAGGTGATGTGGTCAGATGAGACCAACATCAAGACATCAACTGGACTATTACCCGAAGACCGGGAGCAACAGCACCAATAGAGGGTGCTAGGGCTTCCTTATAATCACTGACTGTAAACATTTTTGTATACCATTCATTTTAAATACTTGTTGTGTCACGTCACATCTGCTAGTTTTGTTTATTTATTATGTCTGTGATTTCATGTTTTATCAAGTACTTATGTCATGTCAAGTCAGGTTTTCATGTATTCACGTCATGTCATTCCGTCTTAAGTATTTATGTCCTGTATAGTCATGCCCCCCTGTTTCATGTCATGTCTCGTTTTCCATTTCCTGTTTTATTTTGTACTTACCTCTTGTTTTTCCTTTCAGGCCCTGTTACTTCCTCCCTTTTTGTGTTTTCCCGCCATCGTCAGTGTCTGACCCGTCCCTGATTGTTTCCACCTGTTCCCTCTCACCTCATGTATAAATAGTCCTGTCTCCCCCTGTCCAGTGTCAGTTCGTCTTGTTCGTTTCCTCGTTCAGTCATGTCAGGCTTCAGGTTTGAGATAGTTAAATTCAAGTCAAGTGTGTTATTGTGCAATTCAAGTGAAGATCAATCTCTAGTGCAGAGATAATCGTGAGGTTTTCTTTTTGTTACGTTTTGTTTTTTCCTCCTTGTGAGTGTTTTTTTTTTGTTATACCATTATACATACTCTGGTTGAAGTATTTTTGTTCGCCTTTATTAAAAGATCTTTTGTTAAATTCAAGACTGTGTCTCCGGGTCGTGCATTTGGGTTCTCCTGCCTTGTGTTGAGGTCGTGACAGTACTAGAACTATTCCAGTGTGTAGTTTAAGGACAGTAAAATGGTAAAATGGTGCTACAAACAAAACATCGTTCTTTGTACGAGGTTCAGGCATTGACAAATGACCTATGAGCACTGAAAATGTCAACACTGTCACTGTCAATCTGAAAATTCTACTGATAACATAAGTCTGACTGATGTATATCCACCTTGCAAACACAATGTATTTCACCCCAGATGTTGTGATAAATGTCTTTCAATGCCACTAATAACCTTTGACCTAATCCAACCCTCACAGATCACTGAGTCAAGATGAAATCTTCTCTTATAATCAGTTACAAAGAAACTTTATGAGGCTAACAGAAGAAGTCACTCTTTGTTGATACTGCATAAAACTACTATCACATTTTTCATTATTGAACAAAAATGATATAATCTTTGAGGATACTTAAAATCAAGTGGTAGCCCAGGGTATGTTTTTTTTCTTCTTAAAAAGCAGAATTGAGCGGAAAAGTAATGGCATCAATGGTCAGGTCTGATGAACTCTTTGGAAGAAAGACGTCATTCAGATTAAGAAATATTTATTCAAGAAACGGCCCCAACGATTTGGTGAAAGACATCGACCTCCAGTCATTTACTTTACCAATAGATGCTTTCAATATGATCCAGCCCTTCTACAGGTCTCCCCTCTACCCTCTTTGTCCTTTGCCTCTTATACCAGAATCCCACTGTGCATGTGTGCTTTGTGAAGTAGGCTGATAGATCACATACTCTGAATCAAGACTTGTTACAATATTGGTGAGGTGAAAATGGATATAAAAGGTGGTTGTTGTTGTTGTTTGTTTACTGTTAACTAAAGTGTTGCTGCTGTGCTGTGGCAGTGATATTCGTAGCAGTGAGATCAAAAGAGAACTATAGAGAGATGGAGAGAAAGTGTTGCCTTCTGCTAACTGCTAAGTATGGAATCAGCACTTCAGGAACAGGCTGAAATAGAGGGGGATGAGGCATGCTACCATGGGTGATCTGTTTGGTACTTTGAGCAAAACACTTCACAGACATGTTTTGTATAGATATGGCCCTACAATATATTGTTCGAATATGGCATAATAGGAGACCTTTAAAGGATCTGATGCTAACGTCCTGGTGCCAGACACCACAGCACACCTTCTGAAGTCTAGTGGAGTCCATGCCTCGAGGGTTCAAGGCTGTTTTAGCTGCAAAAGTGGGACCTACACAATATTAAGCAGGTGGTCATAATGTTATGGCTGATCAGTGTATACAACGAAATTTATCTTGAAGTTGCTATGAAAAACAGTTTTTTAAAAACAAATTTAAACCTCCTAACTCTTAACCCCTTTTTAAATGGCTGCAAGTGATTACCAGATGACTCGGTAGCAGAACGTTTATTGCATCCAGTGAAAGGCGATGTGGTATTGCATAACAACTGTGTAAGCCTTTATGGCTACTTACAACTTAGAGCAGGGGCTGTCAAAATCAGAATCAGAATCATAATCAGAAATACTTTATTCATCCCAAACTGGGACATTTTTTCATTACAGCAGCAAAATACAATATGAAGCATAACAAATAATTAGAAATTAATTTAGGAAATATACAGATAGTAAATAGAGCAATGAAATGGAATATTAAATTAAATATAATACAAATGTACCATGTTAAGTGTAAAGTGTAAAGTGTGCATGTTATGTCCAGTGAAGGCTCATGGTCAATCAGATATGTATCAATCACCGTCAAAATCACAAAAGCCACGACAGCTTTATCCAACTCTTTGGCAAATGTCTATCCATCTGGCAGTACATGCTGAAAAGTAAGAAAAATAGCTAGAAATTAAAGTCATGCTCCGTTTCACTGGGCTAAATAATATTTGATACCGGTAACATTACGACTCTGTTTGAAATTAATAACATGTTAGTGGAGCCTCCGCATGGCCCAGTCACTTGCTGTATATGTACGAGTCTCTATGGCAGCAGTTCCCAAACTTTTGTTGCGGAGCACCCCCTTCTACGTCCCAACCGGGTTGACGCACCCCCCAAAAAACCGCAACAAAAAAACCCTGCATCAAAGCTTTGTTTTATCGCCATATAAAGACTCATGTTTAATCATGCGCAAATAACCAGAACACGCATGACGATAACAACATCAACAAAGTTTCAATATAATGCAACAAAGAAAAATTGCAGCAATATTAAATGATCATGGAGCTAACATCAACATCATCATAACACAACGGTTATGGAGATTACAACGACAGTACATTGAATTCAATTGCAATGAAGTTACAAACGATCCACAACATTAAAGAGCATGGGCTCAGAAACAGATCAAATAAATAAAAAGGAGGATCAATCTGAAACTTTTCAAGTGCTACAATAAAATTACACACGATCCACAACATAAGGGGGGGGGGGGGGAGGGGGGGAGGATGATGTGTGAGTATTCCCAGTAGGTCTATATTTGTAGCAATTTGTTGAACCTAAATACATGGAGTAAAGAGCGCTATCACAAAGCAAAACTTAAAGAGTGTGGGAAAACACAGACACTCGTCACCGTGGTTACAATAGCCATCGATATATAAACTATACTTCCGCTCACCAAAGCTCCAGTAGGCCTAGATGGTCAACTTATTTCATGTTCTGTTTGTATTATTTACCGCTGGTGATGAAGTCTAAGCTCTCTTGTCTCCTCTTCATAACTACACTTTTCGCACACACACTTACAGCCAATCAGCTCTGATTTATGAGATGATGTTTCCGTGGGGCTGCGAGCGCTTTGCTCCACTTGTGATTTGTTTTTTGCCGCACACATGGAATGAAAAACTACTCCATTCAATGCGCAGTGTAGTAAAAAACTAATTTGTTTTCCATGTCATCCATGTCAATTTTTCCCTAAATGGCCTTTGTGCCCTAAAACAATTCGTGACACAAAAGGCCAAATGGCTTTGCCCCTAAAATGACGAAATTCCAAGCCTGGTGGAGATGCTTACATAACTGCATCTGTGATAAGTGTTCCTGTCCTCCTTGGACACCAAAAGAACATGCATTTGGTTGATGTTATCAATTTTCATAATTTTATCAATATCCACACTGTACAAACAGACTTTTTTAACTGCAAGGTATCTAAATCCATAATATTGACCAAAATTCCTTATAATTTATATTAATCATACTGTATGTAATATTTATTAACAGTATCTAATGTTTGACACAAAAGTAGAGGAGTGAACAGTACAATATTAGCTTTCAAATTGCAGCGGAGTAGAAGTATGAATGAGATTAATGGAAATACCCAAGTAAAAAGTACTAAGTATCATAGTATTGTAACACAACTAGTTCTTCCAGTACTGGTTGTAAAGCACACTGAGTTATTAAAACATCTATCACTAATACTAATTTCCCTCAGAGGAGTTCCCTGAGATCCCGAGAGGTTCCATCAGGCAGGATCACGACGGACGTTTTTATGAAGATTTTTACAGGTAACCATAACAACTATACTGTCACGGTTCGGGGGGAAAGGACCCAAGCGCAGAACCAATAGTGGAGACGGGGGTACAAACGTATAACAAAGGGCAAGCTTTTATTTATAACAAAAGCTGATAACAAAATGCAGAAAAAAGTACAACAAAGGAAAAGTATCAAAATGAAAACGCAGACAAACCGGTGAAAAAGGGAGGGTTGACCAGGGAGATCCAAATCATTACAGGGAACAGGCAAACAACGACGACGAATATTAATACCGACAAATACTTACCCATATTAATGCGACGGGTGGGCTTGCATCTTGGCACAAAGGAAGACAGTTTAAGCCTCAAATCCTTCTCAACAGCATCCAGTCTTTGCCGATGTTTAGTTTTAACTGCTGCCATAGCAGAGAAACCAGCCTCACCGAGATAAGTTGTGGCGAAGGGCATCAAAACTCTCAAGGCTTGCTTTGCCAGGACTGTGTATGATAGAGCCTTCAGCACTTTGCCGCAGGACAGCCAACGCACCTCTATGTGCAGCAGCAGTGATTTGTGTTCGCTGCCCATCTCATTATATAACAGTGTGAATAGTCTTGAATTTAGCGGGCGAGCTTTGATGAAGTTCACCAGTTAGACTGCGTCGTTCAGCACTGCAAGTAGATCAGCTGGCATGTTTTTGGCTGCGAGGGCCTCTCTGTGAACACTGCAGTGTAACCAGCTGATGGGTGGACAGACTTTCCTAATATGAGCTATAAGCCCCGTGTGTTTCCCCGTCATTGATTTTGCCCCGTCTGTGCAAATTCCCACACAGCGCTCCCAGTCGATCCCATTGGTCCTCATAAAAACATCAATTAAATTGAAGATTTCCTTTCCTGTTGTTCTGGTAGCAAGGGGCCGACAGAACAAAAAATCTTCTTGTACCGTTCCTTCAAAAAGGTAACGGACATACACGAGAAGATTGGCCAGATTTGCAACATCTGCAAACTCGTCTATTTGCAGAGAGTAAAACTCACTTTTCTTCACACGGCTGACTAGTGTAGCCAGGATGTCTTCAGACATGGCATCAATGCAGCGCGACAGTGTTATTGGACACAGGAATCATGTCCAACTTTTTTGCTTCTTTCTGTCCAATCATACACTCCACCATCTCTTTGGCTGCTGGCAAACACAAGTCTTCGGCAATTGTGTGCGGTAGCCCCTTTCTCCCTACTCTGTAACTGAGCAGATATGAAGCCCGTAATGCGTCTTTCGTAGACCCAACGCATGAATGAAACTGCCAGTGGCGGCTGGCCAATAGAGGGCGCTAGGGCGCCGCCCCACCACTCACCTCACCACATTTCCTTGAAAAAGACATAAAAAAAATTAAATTAAAATGAAATAATAAAATAAAAATATTTCGAAATATATGTATATATTTTTTTAGATGTGCAAGATAAATATTTTATAGTTAATAATGAGTAAAGTTGTTTCGTCCGTTGACATTGTCTGATTGGTGACGTATTTCCGCCCTGGGGCGCAGCAATCTTTGCCCATAGACTCGCGTTAAAAGTTGTACATGCGCAGTAGCTCCTCTTCAATACAAGAGATAGGACGATGTTGGGGCGCACATCTCCTGCGCCCCAAGCTGGATTTACACCACCCTCCCGCCATTGGGACGGCGGCGGGGCTGACGTCAAAGCCGATCCGATCGTCTCCAACTCCCGCGACTTGACCGTCAAGTCGTGGGAGTTGGAGACGATCGGACAGAGATGCAAAATGGAGAAAGATATATTAAATAATTCAGTGAAGTCACTTCAGAGAACACCTTTTGAGAGGAGAACATAATGGAGAAGCTCAACGTGAAAGAGCTCGGACCTGATCAGCCGAACATCGCGATTCATCAGCAGTCAAAAGACAGAGAGAGACAATATACTCGTTGTTTTTCCAGGACCGGGTTTAGCAACAAGGCTTGGCTAACTGCGTGTAGCGAGGCTACTGCTTTATTCTGCTTTCCCTGCCTCCTTTTTCAAACGTCAGGATCTGACCCAGCATGGATTAAAACAGGTATGACTGATTTGAAGCACTTTTCAGAAAAGGCAAAGAAACATGAATTAACTGGGATCCACATGGAAAATGCACTGCGACTAGCCATGTTTAGGAAAATAAACATTTCATCTCAGCTTGATGAAGGCTACAGGGTAGGGATCCGTAAGCACAATGAGGAGGTTGACAAAAACAGGCACATCCTATCTAAAATAATAGACTGTGTCAAGTTCTGTGGTGCATTTGAACTTGCCCTACGTGGCCATGATGAAAGTGAAAGCTCAGAAAATCCTGGTGTTTTTAGAGGATTGGTGGATTTTGTAGCGTCACTGGATGCAGTTCTACATGATCACCTGCAGACTGCCACTGTGTTTAAGGGAACATCTAAGACTGAACAGAATGAACTCCTTGACTGCATGCTGTCAGTTTTGAGAGAGTGCATCATTGGAGAAATCAGGAGTGCAGACTTTGTCTCCATCCAGGCTGATGAAACAATGGACATTTCCACTCAGTGTCAGCTGGTGCTTGTGATCCGCTACATTGACAAAGCCCATCATGTCCAAGAGAGGTTTTTTGAGTTCATACCTCTCCAAAATGCCACAGCTGATTCCATCACCACAGCACTTCTGGATAGGTTGAGCTCCATTCTCCCTGATGACCAGAAGAGCAAGCTCATTTCCCAAGCATACGATGGTGCAAGTGTCATGAGAGGAGCCAAAGGTGGTGTACAGAAGAAGGTCCAAGACGTGTATGTGAATGCACACTATGTCCATTGCTATGCTCACCAACTTAACCTCATCATGCAGCAGGTGACTTCCCATATCCCAAAAGTGAGTAATTTCTTCTCAGACCTGGCTGGATTCTCTAGTTTTTTTTCAAGATCTCCAAAGAGAACCAGCGTGCTCGATAGAGTGGTGGCCCACAGACTCCCAAGAGCAAGCACAGTGAGGTGGAACTTTCATAGCCGAACTGTGAACACTGTTTTTGAGCACAAAGAAGACCTGCTCCAGTGTTTTGAAACCATCAGGGACTCAGGAGAGTTTGATCCTATCACTGTGAGAGAAGCTGGAGGGTTTGTGAGGCTGCTGGAGGATGATAGTTTCAGCTTCTTCCTGAAACTGTTCCATCTCATCATGCCTAATGTGGACATTCTCTACAACCAGCTCCAGAAGCGGACCATTGACTCAGTCTTTGTTCAGGGAATCATGCAGCAGTTCACAAACAACATACAAAAGATCAGGTAAATTAATGTGAATGTTGTACTATTTAATATTACTGATATTTTGTTAATCTCTATTATGCTTGAACCACTTCACATTTCGTGTTGTTTTAACTGGTGTCTAAAGATGAACTTTTCTCTCCTGGTTCTGTTCAGAGATTACCTCCCTACTCTCTGTGGAGAACACAGTGGCAGTGTATCTCAGCTGGCCAAGAAACGCCGCACACTGGGCCCAGATGATCTTCAGAGGCTAGCCACAGAGGTGAGATAGAAGCTAAATGTGTGGTGTAGGCCTTTTACAATGTTTTTAATTATTGTAGTACTATTTTGTGAAAAAGTGGGGAATACCTTAGAATAGGCCCTATATAATATAATAGTCTAGTTTTATAGAGGTGCAATGTTAATTTGCATTTTTTACTATTAAATGAACACATATATTCAAAAAATAAATCGTTTTTATATTTTAAATAATTAGAAAGCTGACTAATAGCCATCTCCATATTGTATTAAACTGGTGCATTCATTTTTTAGGTTTGTGACACACTATCTTGGGCCATGCAAAACACAGATTTGCCTTCACAAAGCATCTGATCAGTGCTACACTGCTGCAGGCAGACAGATTCCAGCAGTACCGCAGCCAGTTCCCTGAAGCAGCACTGAACACCACCATGGAGGCTTACCCACTGCTGAACAAGAACAAGCTGAAAACTGAACTGGCTCTCATCTACAGCAACGATAAGTTCAAGAGCTGCAGTGGTGCTGTGGCTCTGTACCAGCTCTTCATGGGGAACAATCTTCAGGACACCTTCTCAGAGACTGTGGCGCTGCTGAAGATCCTCATCACAACTCCTATGACCACAGCTGAGTCTGAGAGGTGCTTCTCAACACTGAAGAGAATCAAGACCTTCCTCAGGAACACAATGTCACAGGATCGTCTTAATGCATTGGCCATGCTCTCTATGGAGAAGAATCTTGTCAAAACCATCCCTGACTTCAACCAAAGAGTCATTGAGAAATTCGCTGCTGTCAAGGATAGAATGGCAAAATGTATTTACAAAAAGTAGAACACTACATGACATTATAATCTGTATATCTGTATATTTGTTCATACTACATCTACATATTCATACTACATCTCTTTCATTACATTCTGTATATCTGCATATATATAGCACATCTGTATATATATCTGTATGTATTGTCCATGTTATATATGATATATATTATTTAAATATATAGAGATAGATATAGAGATAGATAGAGAGATAGGTATAGAGATATAGAGATAGATAGATATTTATTATATATGTATATTGGCCATCTGTATAGTAATATAGCACATCTGTATATTTGTTCATACTACATCTGTTTATACTATGCCAATTATTCCCACCTCTTTATACTGCCCTTATCTTTACATAATCACTCTTAGCTGCATATACTGTACATACTCTATATATCGCACTTGTTTCTCTTTGCACTTCTATCTATCTATCTATAATGTTGTTTTTGTTGTTTTCATTTATAAATACACTCATTTGATACCTTAGTACATGTATGCATGCTTTTTTTTTTTTTATATACATTTTGGAGTTATAGCCCCCCCTGGAGAATACTCCACCAGCCGCCACTGGAAACTGCATTTGTTTTTGGCTTTTCTGCAACTCCTCCAACTTTGTTTTAAAAAATGTGAGGGGCTTTTGATTTATATTGCCATGTTTCGTGTGCAGGTGACGACGGAGATAAGAAGGCTTTAGACAGCTGTTTGCTAGAACCTCACTGCACACCACTCACTGAGGCTTTGGGCAATCTGTATCCAAGTGAAGCCCAGACCCAGGTAATTTTCATCATATTTCCTTATTTTTTTCCCCGTCTAGTGTTCACCCTCATCACCTCTTTTTTGCCATCACCTTCCCTCCTCTTCGGTTTCCTCCGGTGCATCATTTCCTGACTCCCGCTTATTTTCTTATCTTGGACTCGTTCCTATTCTCTCCGTTTCTGTTGCCTCCAAATCCTCACTCTCTCTTGGTCCCTCTCCTCCTTCATGACTAACAACTTTGTCATAAGACGTTCCACTTGACAGTTTCCCTGATTTCAGCCAGTTAATCATATTTGAAAGAATGAATGAAACGAGTTGGCGCACATATATAGCCTACAGTGAAACGTAGAAGAAGACAGCCGCTGTCTATCAAAAACTATTAAATTATAGTTTTTTGATTTAAAATAAAAGGGATTACAAATGAAATGTGTATTGTTCCTGTTTTTTATTGTAGTCTATGGAAAAATCCCACTTAAAAAACAACACTGTGTAATATTTTTACACCAGACCACCACTACATTTTTCATCTCGCGCACCCCCACACTTTGGGAATCCCTGCTCTATGGCAACGTTAGCTCACCTTGTCATTGGTGTGTTAACAGGGATTTGGCTAACAAACTTTCTGAAAGCTGCCCATTCCACAGAGGACAGAGGCTGCATATCTTCAACGCTCTGCCAAGAGCCTTTCACTTCTCGGGGTTCAAGCAGCAGACCCAGAGAAAGTTACCTTCTGTTTAGCTTACCACCGCTTGTGTCTTTTTCTTTTATTTTCTCAGAGCCTGCAGCTCTGCATTGTGAATCTGTTTCTGCAGCCATCGTAACCAATAGTAAACAGGCTTACTGAGTTACTATCTACCCGTACAATTGTTTCTCTGGTGTCAGAATGTTTAAAGATGTTGGTGAATTCTTAAAAACAAATCACCACTCAAAATGTGTTGTAACATGCCTTACTGAGAATTGCAACAGGTATAATAATACCAACATTTCATAAGTAATGCATTATATTACTGTGTTTCAGCAAAAAGTTATACATTTTGTAGTAATACTTACTTTTGCAATGCGTTACACTGGACAGTTTGTTGCAGAGCTCATTAATGTATTGATCATGGATCAAAAACTGACATCTATATATAAAAATGTTTCATTTTGATCTGGAGCATATTCAGATTAATGTTGATGAGCAATTTAAGTTAGGCAGGATGTGAGGATTGTCAGATATCCCACATATTCTGCATAAGAGATGGACAACAATCGTATTGTTTACTTGTTAAATATTTATATTATTTAACAGCATTTTGTGAAAGTGTTTACTCAATTTTGCCTTTTTGCTATGCTACTACAGTCAAGTGCGTAGTGCGTGGAACATTTGTTAGAGAACATGTTACAATCTATTAACCATCCCGCGGTTGGCATGATTCTCCCTCCCTCTCTGAATCTTCCCTCAGCTTTTGATGCAGCGAGCACAGAGAGATTAGCTTGACTTTATTGTCAAATAGCAGAATGTGATGATACAAGGGGGAATGTTACTAATCAGCAGCGGGCCGTAATCCACTGGGACAAGACAGGACAATGCTACAATGGCCTACAACTTCCTGTTTAGGAATGTATGACAGGAGAGAAAATGTTGCAAGCATTAACCAGGGCAAATCTAACCAAATACACTACTGTACATACTCCTCTTTATGTGAGGTTACCATTACATTTGACTGTTTACTGTAAGTGAAGTAAGTTTCAATTGTACAAGTCTAAACATCAGTTTTGTAAAATGGGGATTTTACAAGGAATTTTAAGCCAACAGGGGTAAACTAGATGAATACGATTCTGATTCCTATTGTGTAGAGTTCATCATTCACAGGGTTTTCTTTGATGACAGTTAAAAGTGTAGTGATGGATATGCGTGATCAATTCAAACATAAAGCGAAGGAAATATTTGATCACCTGCCGATTTTGTAAGTTTGCCCACTTACAAAGAACTGAGCCTCTATGCTTTTATCCAGAAATGTATATTAAATAAAAGATATAATTTGATTGGCGTTTAATTGTGGGAAATAAGTATTTGATCCCCTTGCAACAAACAAGAATTCTGGCTCCCACGGACCGGTTAAATGAGTCCACAGCTGTCCACAGTCAATAAATCAGATTACAACCTCTCCACTGAGGGCCAGACCATAGACAGGTCTTGTGATCATTGTGGAACTAATTATCTAAGGACATCAGGGACAGGAGTGTAAACTAGCATAAGACTGGAATAGAAGAAAAAAACACCAGCAAGCAGCTTGGTGAGAGAGACAACTGGTTTGATTATTAGAAAATGGAAGAAGCACAAAATGACCATCAATCGCCCTTGGTCTGGGGCTCCACCATCTAAGGTCTCGCCTCTTGGGGCATCAATGATCATGAAAAAGGTGAGGGGTCAGCCAAGAACCACACAGGAGGGACTTGTTAATGATCTGAAGGCAGCTGGGACCACAGTCACCAAGAAAACTATTGGTAACACACTACGCAGTAATGGATTAAAATCCTCCAGCGAAGAAACATCTGACCTCTGTGCTGTCCAACAAGGCTTTCTCCAGCAAGTACTAAGACATGTTTTGCAAGGGGATCAAATACTTATCTCCCACAGTTAAAAGCAAATCAATTTATATATTTTCTTTACGTACATTTCTGGATTTTCCTTTTGATATTCTGTCTCTCACTGTTAAAATAAACCTAGAAATTAAAAGTATAGACTGGTCAGTACTTTGTAAGTGGTCAAACTAACACAATTGGGGATCAAATACTTATTTCCTTCACTGCAGATGCAGTGTAGACTTTGACATTAGTTAGGGTTCACTCTAAATGTTAAGTCATTACCTGTTGTATGCCTGGTATCTATAGTTGTAAATCACTTACATGACAGAAGAATGCATTGAAGGAAACCATAAACAGCCTCAGGAGAGATCTGCATTTGATGGATTTACTGCCAGCTCCTAAAAATGTCTATCCATTACTCTCAATTAATTATTTCTAAGACCATGAGGTTACTCAGAACAGGCAGAAATAGACAAGGTTGGAAAACACAGAACACACAATGATTCGGAGTTAGGCTCCACATAATTAATGTAAATGTGTTTGTGTAAATATCTACACAAGGGAGGAACAAATTAAACTCTGGAACTGAAATCTGGTACAGTGATTTCTATAACTAAAGAAGAGCAGCAATAATTCTGAGCAGTTTTCATTACCGTCATGCCATCACTTCCTCCCATCATCCAGTGCCCAACAGTGGCATGGATGAAAACAATGGGGCCTTTCTTTCACAGGCAACAGGAGTGTAAGCTAACAGGAGCACATACTGTTTACTTTTTGACTTGTCCAGAGAACTTTATAAGTGAAAATGGGCTGGATGCTATAGCACAGATATGGGGACTGCTGATTAAAAGGGACACTGGAACTGCAGTGAGCCAAAACTTAAAATTGGCAACAAAGTGGTATGTCGACAAATATATACCTTTTTCCAATGTCAATGTCTTAGAAACCAATGCAAAAATAGATTAATTTACAAGACAAACAAATCATTTGCCTTATTGCAGCGCTGTTCATAATTAAACTCTTTGAAAAATTCTACTGAATCTGAGTCTGGATCTAATATTATTAGTGGTCCACTCATCCCGCCACCCCTTGGGACATCATCTTTCCATTGAGCTGCATCGGAGAAACACTGATTTTTAGCTTGTACGTAAGTTTAAATGGGATAATCCTCTGGAATTATTTAGAACTGTGCGTACAGACAAAATGAAATGTACGTCACTTTTTAAGCTAGCTTTTTGATTCTTATTCTCCTGTGGGAGAATGTTCAGTCCACCGTGGAAACTGTGACGCAAGCTTATGCTCATATACTGGAATAATGAGAAACTGCAACCCCTTGTGCCGAAGGAAGAAATGGCAGAAATGGTGCAAAATTGATACTATCATGTAAAATAAATTGAAGTATTACCTTATCACATGAAGAAGTCATTTGCAAAAAATGATAAAAGTCATTCTAAAATTGCATTACTTGTAGACTGGTCTAGAAGCAACACCTGCACTATTTTATTCTAATTGATCCGCTTTCATTTTGCACTATTTTTAGTTTAATTTTGTTTGTGTTATGTCCTATATATAATATGTTGCACTGTTGAAGGAGCTCGGGATCTAAGATTTTCATTGCCATAACTACACTGTAGCTACTGTGACAATAAAAACCCTTGAATCATTGAATAAAATAAATAAAACACCTGTTAAACAATATTTATATGTTCACTGATCAGTAGGAAAATAAAACTGATGTTTTGGATGCCTTAGTCTGACAGATATGAGAGCATACTGTAGTTTGTGTATTAACATCACATATTGTGTTTTATAACGCTTTTATCTTTTTGGCTCGCTGTGCTGTATTGGGCCCAGCTTTACAGAAGCATCCACAGAAACAAAGCTGTGCAGGTTTTTTCCAAACATCTATAAACACAGTTACACAGCAGAATGTGCACATTTGTATGGAAATACAAAGGACTTTCATCGATAAGACAGCAAATATATCCCTCTCTATGATCACATGTACCTCCACCACATCCCCACTCTTTTAAAATTGCTTTTATTGAAAGAGCTAAAGGGATAGGAACTAACATGTTGTGTTTTTTATAAGATCTCAAAGGTCTCTTGTTAGTTCAAACATCTTTTTAAAAATGTCTTCATGCTTTTCAAAAAGGTAACTCTACCATACTTTGACGACAACAAAAATACTACAACAAACAAATAAATTAACTTCCCTTACAAAGGTCCATAAATGTAGCATTTACTGACTGCAAATGAAGTCACCATTATCTAACATCTACTCCTTATTATCATTGACCCCCTTCGCGTGGCACACATTAATGCAACCGTTATGTCATTCTGACTCGTACATGTGCATTAAAATATGACTTTGACATCTACCCTCATGTTACAGAAATGTCCTCAGAAAGAAAAAAGTATAATGTGTGCAAACACACACACACACACACACACACACACACACACACACACACACACACACACACACACACACACACACACACACACACACACACACACACACACACACACACACACACACACACACACACACACACACAAAAACATTGCCCACAGCAATGTTTTTCATGACTCATGGAAGCCTGTGTTTGTAAAAAGCTATGTTAACCGACCGCATCAAGGATTATTTTTAGTAAATAATGAGGTACAGCCACAGCTGCTACTGTACATGACCTTGAAAATAAACAAACAATGCTTGCGTTATATGTTTTGCAGACCTCCAGTTAAACAGCAGACATTTGAAACACACTTGTTTAAGTTTTAGCAACAATATTTCTTGGTTTAGTGTATCAATCATGGTTAAGATAAAATAGGTTCATTTCTAAGGTAACTTAAAAAAAAATAGGGCTAGGGGTTGGAGGGTACACAGATCAATAAACAGGTAACAAGATTATTTACAACGGAGGAGTCAGGAAGGGGGATACACAAATCGCACACGAAAAAAATAGGATAAAAATGCAACTGCAGAAAGGGCAATTAACAATAAGAGTGTTCAAAGGGCAATGGTTAAAACAAGGTAAAGAGTGTGAACGTGGTCATGTGAATAACCTGACACATGACACACGAGAGCCTGGAAGATGTGGGCTACCTAGATGCTGAAGGAGTTGAGTAACTGACATCAAAGCTTATCCATAGTTGTTATTGTTAGTCATAGCTTGTTCTTAAACCATATACACTAAATAGACAAAAATATTGGGAAACTTCTCTTAATCATTGAATTCAGGTGTTACATTCAGTCCCTTTCCCACAGGCATATAAAATCAAGCACCTAGCCATGCAGTCTGCCTTTACAAACATTTGTTAAAGAATGGGTCTTTCTAAAGTGCTCACTGAATTCAAACGTGGTTCTGTAATAGAATGCCACCATTTGCAACAAGTCAGTTCATGAAATTTCTTCTCTCATAGATATTCCACGATCCACAAAGTGTCAGACCACATAAAGTAACAGGGCGGGGTCACCGAGTGCTGAGGCGCATAGTCAGCTCTGCTGACTCAATAACTGCAGTTCCAAACCAGCTCTGCATTAATATCAGCACCAGAACTGTGCCGGGAGCCTCATGGCATGAGTTTTCATGGCTGAGCAGCTGCATCAATCACATCACCATGCACAATGCCAAGTGTGGGATGGGGTGGTGTAAAGCACGCCGCCACTGGACTCTGGAGCAGTGCAAACGTGTTCTGCTGTTCTGCATTGTGCCAACTGTAAAGTGGAGGAGGGATAATGCTATGGGTTGTTTTTTCTGGGGTTGGCCTTGGCCCCTTAGTTCCAGTGAAGGGGATTCTTAATGCTTCATCTTACCAAGTCACTCTGGACTATTCTATACTTCCAATTTTGTGGAAAGAGTATGGGGAAGGCCCTTTTCTGTTCCAGCATGACTGTGCCCATGTGCATAAAGTAAGGTCCATAAAGGCATGGCTGGATGAGTTTGGTGTGGAACAACTGGACTGGCCCTCACAGACCCCTGACCTCAACCCCACTGAACACCTTTGGGATGAACTAGAATGGAGATTGAGAGCCAGGCCCTCTCGTCCAACATCAGTGTCTGACCTCCCAAATGCTCTTATGGATGAATGGGCAAATATTCCCACAGATACACTCCAACATCTTGTAGAAAGCCTTCCCAGAAGAGTGGGGGCTGTCACAGCTGCAAAAGGGGGACCAACTTCATATTAATGCTTAAGAATTTGGAATGGGATGTCAAATAAGGTCCTGTAGGTGTAACATGTAGGTGGTCCAATACTATAGCTATGGCTAAGAAGCAGGGCAGACTGTAAAGGCAGCTAAATCACTCTGAGACCTTACATAAGATGGGATGTTTTCAAGTCAGGCTCTATATGTAAGTGCACATTATGATAAAGTCATGGGGCATCTTGTGAACAATCATATCAACGGTTCTGAGTTTACCTTTGAAATTCAGAGTAGTAGTGAATGAGAGGGCAGTGGGAATGTCCTACTTTGAGGCTGAACAACTGACACTGTGATGAATCACATGTCATGCATGAAGTCTTGACAGCATGACATCAACTAATGCAGCCCTGCAGCAGCAGCATTATGAGGTGTGAGGACACATAAACACTGTCTCTGCTTTGCTGATTGCTATTTGGAATACTTCTATGACTATATTAACATGACCAAGATTAGAGTTTGACACAGACAGCGGGAAAAGACAAAACACAGCAAGTGTTAATGTCAGCATATCCAATTATTTTGAAAGTCAAAATAATTTCAAACTTCTCAAAAAAAGTGTGAAAATCTGTGTAAGCTAACAAAATCTACTATTAGAAGCACTTAGGAGTTGAGTAACTGACATTAAAGCTTATCCCTAGTTGTTATTCTCAGCCATAGCTATTTCGTAAACCATATAAACTATATAGACAAAAATATTGGGCCACTCCTCTAAATCATTGAATTAATATTCAAGTAAATATCTTTATGTTGTTATTGACAGATTCTCTTTAGGGAGTCTCTCTCAATTCTTTCCAACTTTGCATGCTTCCAATGTTTGCATATTAGGCAAGCATTACATTTAATAAGCAGCAACACATATGGAAACAGCTGCAAACTGAAACGTGTCATAAAAATGTTACATGTTGCTGTTTCATAGGGATGATGAAGTAATGTTTTACTGCTCTGTAAATGGCCGGTAGATTATATGCATACAATTTCTTGCATATCTTTACTATCACTGCTGTAGGAGCCAAATGTTAGAAATGTATAATTTGATATATTGCATACTGTATATATTTGAACATTGTAATTCTTTGTTGTTATTATTATTATTTATTGAAACCAGCCGTTATTAGAGGCCGTCATAGCTGACCGCAGCAGCTGGTAATCAAAGACGTCATAGCTTATTGTAATGAGAAGGTTTTCTTTTGTACTTTGAGCACTTTCTTTAAATAAACAGTCATACTGACCTGAAAAGTATTTTTTTTGTCTGAGTCAAGCTTATTGCTAAAGAGTTTAAGAAAGACGGATCTACAACCCCTATTAATAAAATCTACATTGACAACAAGCAGCGCCAGTTAGGGTGAAGAATTGTCTCTTTGTCTCTGTCTTTCTGAAACATATCTGGAGCATTGGTCTTAACCAGCATTTATGAGTGCTATTCAAATGTTCCTGAAACAATAATATTGGTTTCTTATTAGGACAAAACATTTAGTGTAAAAGTCCTCTTGTGGGAACAAAGAAGTATTCGAAATACTGCAGGAAGCTCTCTGAGTAGAAATAAAGACTGGCTTAGTACATCACTAACAGCCCAGGGGCACAATCTGATAGAGCAGATAAAGGTTCTCGCTCATTTTTAGGATGTTAAGTTGTAGAAAAGTAAACAAAGTATGTCATCTGCCTGCACTATGTTATTTTATGTTGTGTTATGTTACGCTGTTAAATAAAGTATTTTTATTTAAGTTATGGAGAGAGGCACCTTACCTTTGCTGGAGTTATTTTCTGTATGCCCAGTACGTTTGTCCTCCAGGCTTGTAGGTTGTGTCCGACCATTCAGTCCTTGACCGTGTCTGCTTGAGGAGGCCTGGCTCCAGCTCTGGACTGGTATAGGTCTCTCAACCAGGTTCCCCTCACTGCCTGCCCTCATCAGCCTCTCTCCAATCCGAAGCATACATGAGCGATTACTCTGTGGCTCTTTTCTAAACCTGGGGCTCTTAGACCCCAATGATTCGGAACCACTCAGCCGGGAGGACTTGGACATCTTCCCTGCTGGGCTGAGCCGAGTAAGATACTCCAGGGTGAGTTTATGTCCCCTGGATTTTTCCTATTGTTGTCTTCCTTTACCGCTGTGTGCTGCTTCTTCTTCTTTTTCCTCACGATGCTATCCTTTTACGTCTTATTTTCTAATTTCTCTAAGTGTCTTATTTTTCTGCCTCACATAACACAATGCTGTTCTCAAATCCCTAGTCATTCGCTTTTCTCATGTCCTTCTTCTTACCTTTCCTGACCATGGAATCTCTGTACGACTGGATTTCCCTTCATGTACAGCAGTGATCTCTCACTCTGTATTATTTCCAGTCCTCCTCTTTTTCTGTATTTCTGCAAGCAGTGAGATCTCTCTGTGTGCCTGAACTCATCTGGGATCGCTCTCCATCTCCCTACACACTCTCTCGCTCTCTGATCTCTCTCTCTCATTTCTCTCTCTCCACCATGTGCTCATTTTCCTCTCTTACTCTCCCTTTCTCTCCCTCACTCCCCCTCTTTAAATCTATATTTCCCTTTTAAAGCCCTCTCTGCCTTTTGTTGTCTGTTCTTTCTACCTCTCTTGACTCAGCTGTGTCAACATGTTAGCTCTGATTTCAATTTATAACATTTAAATCCATGTTGATTTCTCTGTCCTCAAATTAGCCTACTAACAACTGTCCTCTTCCCTCCATGTCTCTTTTTCTACAAGAATGATCATCAAATATTGTTGTCTGTTGCAGTAAATTAATAACGTTTGTAAATGTTGTGTATTAACATATATTATTACAGTCTTCTAGTTTGTGTTATGGATTGTTCCCTAAACTGTGAGAATAATATTATTAGATTGCGTAAACCAGGTGTATATCCCTCCTCCATCAATATGAACAACAGCTCAGATCTGGTTCTAGTTATGTTACCTTTCATTCAATGTTGAGGTTTATATAAAGCTGTGTGTAGGGGATTTCAATTTGAAATCGATAAAGGACTGTTAAACCCAAACCTTTTTATGGGTTTTATTAGTTAGTTGTTTATTTTAAATATGTGACAATTGTCTGAAATGTAAGGCTTTACACAGCGATTCTAAGAACTGCACTTACTAATGTATAATTTGGGCACAATCCATTTCTTGGTTTAGGTGTCTTAAAGACCTCATGACACCTAGAGACTACCTTTTTTTATTTAGTCTAAAATAACTTTTATTTTCGATTTGAAATACATAATTGTGATAAATATGCCCGGTTCTCTGTTATTTTCGAAATTTGTACGCAAGCCACTGAAATCCACAGGCCAGTGTCTTGACAACGTTCCAACATAAAGATGACGTATGCTCCGGAACGCTTTTAGACCTGATTGCACCTGCTGCCACCCTTGACCTTGATCATTTCTAGTCACAGTAAGTCGTACTCGCAGTTTTAGCATCTTTAAAGTTTTGTTCTTAATATTTTTGTTGAGAACATGCCTGAGCGGTGTGTTGCAGCGTATTGTTCAAACACCAGGGAGAACGGTTTTACCCTTCATCGGTTTCCGAAAGACCCTGCTTTGTGTGAACTCTGGACGCAACAAGTTTGTAGGACAAGAGCTGGTCCGAAAGGAACAGTATGGAAGCCAAGCTCGTCGTCTGTACTTTGCTCAGCGCATTTTGAAGAGGAGTGCTACGACTCGATCCCCGCTCTGAAGGAGCAGCTTGGTATTGATGTTCGTCTGAAGAAGGTTTTGCTGCCCAATTCGGTTCCGCGTATATTTCATCGAGGGACAAGCTCGAGGTTAGCCCCGGGGGCGAACGGCGACGTCAAGAGCCGGAGGTCTCATGCTCTGGAGAAAAGGCAGAGATTGGAGGTACGTACCTTCTTATTTTGGACTATATTTTAATAATGGAAGGGAAATGAAATGCAAAGGAATGAGTGTTTGGCACTGTGTAAACAGCTTGCGGTGGTTCTTCATAGTTGAAGTTGGCGCTAGCTCTGAACACTTCAGCTCAGCTGGCTACTAGTGCTAAGTGCTTTAGCTATTCAGCTAAGTTCACCTCAGAGTGTTAGCAAAAAGTCAAGTCTCAAGTGTTTGTTTTAGGTTTGCGGTAGCGTTTTTTTCCCCCTCCAACTCACGCTAAATCTTGTGATTTATTTATTTATGTTTCAGGTACTACAGGAATGCCAGTCTGAGTATGTTGCTGAAGAGGAAAGCGATGACTTTCCTGACGGGGACCCATCTACTGATGTAAGTTTTCGGAAAGCGTTCAGGTCAACTAAGTTACTGACTAAAGATTTTATTTGACTAACTACACACAGCATTACAGTATATCAAGTGCCAGTGCCCCCTCTCTCAGACCTTCACCCTCACCATCTCCAGAGGTGTTAAAAGTAAAAGTACTTTTGTGGTGTAATTACAACAGTAGCACATATAACATAACCGTTACACCATTTACTCCATTGTACCTAACTAGATAGATGGACTGTCATTACTGAAAAACACTAAAAACCTAACAAGGACCCACCACAAACTCAATTCAACCAGTGCAGAATCAGCTGATTGTAAGACAAATACACTGGTCTACTTTTTACTAGGTTACCTGTGTTGGAAGGAAACTCTATTTTTTAGTTTTTTTTTTAACTTTTACACACACACACATATGTATACACACATTTATTTATTTACTTACTTATTTATTCAGGTGAATTCAACAGAAGATCAGCACAGTGACTTTTCCGTTCAAGTGTGTCTGAGGCCACCAACAAGGACGGTGGCTATGCAGTTCAAAGGAAGGGGACGGACTAAAGGTATTTTATCATTTATGTACGTATTTTAGCCAAACAGATGTCCGGGGAAACGGGTCTTTTCAGCATTGCATCTTGTGTAAATAGATACATCACTAATGACAATCCTTTTCTATGTCAAACATCTATTTTCACATCTACACAAGAATGTTGGAAAAACTATCTGTCTTAGGAAAAGACTATTTTACAATCTACAAATTTACTAGTGCGAGCAAGCTTCACAAAAAGTTGTGTGTATTGAATGAAGATTTCCTTCAAGCTGACACTGATTTCTATATACTAAACATTGTTTTTTCCCCAGGTGTGCAGGCTACTACATCAATGGTCACTGTTGGGACTCAGACTGAGGATGACTGCTTTTGCTTTCACAACACCGACAACTCAACCTCTTGTGGCTCTGACTCAGATGACAACATGTCGACAGATGATCCCGACTACAAGCTGCCGTCCTCTGATGATTCAGCTGAAGAGAGTCCTGAACACAATACTCCACCAGTGCCGCCACCTGAGGCGCCAGCAGGTAGCGTTTTTCTTGTGTTCTGGGAATGCCTGGTGACGCTGTTGTCAACATGGTGCAGCTGTGGACTTTGTGGGAGCAGGTCACTGTCCTGGCAGTGTAAAGAAGTAGGAACACAGTTGCAGGTCACCATCCAGTGCGGGGGATGTGGGAACCAAGGACTATGGAACAGTCAACCTTTCTTCGGCAGAACAGCAGCTGGGAATGTGTTGTTGTCCGCTGCCATTCTCTTCAGTGGGGCCACTGTCACCAAGGTGCTGCGTGTCCTATCCAGATTGGGCGTTGCTGTGATGTCGGAAAGATCGTTCTTCAGACATCAGGACCAGGTGCTTTTCAAAGCTGTGAAGCGAGTTTGGGGCGAGCAGCAGTTTGCCATGCTCTGTCTGCTACAGGCAGAAGGGGAACCCATCGTGTGTGGTGGTGACGGGCGTGCCGACACCCCAGGGCATTGCGCTAAGTACGGCACCTACTCAACAATGGAGCTCCGGAAAACAGCTGTTATTGACGTACAACTTGTACAGGTACATTTCAGATGTATTATGCCTCTATGTGAGTCCTGCCCAGTATAGAAAACACACTCTTCTGTCGTAGTAAGGACAATTTTATACTAGTCAATGTTATGCTCATCAAAATCTCCTGCTTTTTATGTTTTAGAGCAATGAGGTTGGAGGGTCCTACCACATGGAGAAAGTGGGACTGCAGCGATCCCTTGAGAAAGTCCAGGGCTTTGTGGATGTCGGAACTCTCGTGACAGACAGACACATAGGCATCAACATGATGATTAGAGAGGACCATCCAGACATCACGCACCAGTTTGACATATGGCATGTAGCCAAGAGTAAGTGCAACATGTTTAAACCTGTTTAATGTAATTTTTAAGAGAGACTTGAAGCACTACCTTGACATTCCTTTTTGAAAGATATGATTTTTTGGGTTTGGACAAATTTTATGTGTGAAATCCTTGTGTGTGTGGAGGACAGGGCCTATTTCAGGCTATTACAGGCTGTTCATGTATCTAAAAAGGGTTTTAGTTATGCCCTTGGAGTCAAGACCTTCAAGCAGTACATTAGATTTCTATTTATTTATTCATCTACACATGTTTACTCAGGTGTCAAGAAGAAGCTGCAGAGCCTTGGACAAACTAGAGGTTGCCAGGACCTCAAACCCTGGGTGGGAAGTATTATAAACCATCTGTACTGGTCCGTGGTCTCGACGCCTCCTGGCAGTGGACAACTTGTGGTGGACAAATGGACATCAGTCATCGATCACATCCACAACAGGCACACCGGGTTCGAGGGACTGTTCTCTTCTTGTGCGCACGGAGTCCTGGAAGGCAGGGAACAGCGTAAACCGTGGCTGAGTTGTCGTTAGTATACTCCTAATGTTTATTTTACAGAGATTGTGATCACAGTATCATGTTGCATCATGTTGCATAATTTACATGTATTTTGTACAATGTTCTTCAGATACGAAGGTGTCTATTGAAGTGGAGAAGATCATCCGGAACAAGAGGCTGTGTGCAGATATACAACGCCTGTCCCCGTCACACCAGACATCCTACCTCGAAGCATTCCATAGCGTGATTACCCACTTTGCGCCAAAGATGTGCCACTTTTCATACAAAGGGATGGAGAGCAGGTAATCAAAGAAATATTCCGTGAAACATTCTTTTAGGACATTATTACATTCTATTACATTACACTTGCCAGACGCTTTTATCCAGAGCGACTTACAATCGAGGACAAAATCACAGCTTGCAACATTTGCAGTGCACAGGAAATGTACATGTCCTGAAGTGGTTTTGTAGGCAAGGGTCAGGGCCTTGTGCCTGGTTTGGGCAGCCACTGTTAGGCAGTGCAACCTGATAAATAGAGGGGTAACATGGGCTCTTTTGGGTTGACTTGTTTATGTTTCGCTGTTAAGAATGGTCATCTTGTTCCTGATTATTCTGTTTGTGTTCTGTTCTTAGAGGGATCCTGGCTGCTTTGCATTTCAACGAGAATGCCAACAGGGAGCAGCGGAGCAGACACGATGGCGAGATGATGTTCAACCTGCGGTATCCAAAGTATAAGAAGGGCGGCTACATTGTGAGGAAAGTCTTACAGGAGCCATCTTTTGGTAAGCATAATAGAAAGTTGATTGCAGATATGATTTGTATTTTGAGATGTACATAGTCGTGTGTCATATCTATGGTTGGATTAATTTGAACCTTGTCCCATATTCCTCTGCAACAGGCTATGCTGAAGAGCTGATGCGGATGGTGGAGGCCATGTGTCGAGGTGAGGACTACAACGGTGATGACTTTGACATCCCAGACCCGTCCCCTGTTACAGAGCCACTCAATGCATCATTCGAAAAGCCGGATAAGAGGGCAGCAGTCAATGCACATATGACCCGCTTTAGCATTACAAATAACACCTAAATGTACACATGAGAACCGGACTGAATGGAATAAACACAAACTTAATTTCATCTTTGCCGTGAGTGCTTTGATTTACTGTGTTGGGAACCTCCTGCTCCATCCTCACCTTGGTGTTCTGAAAAGTGTCATTACAGGGTGTGTAGTATGTCTGTGTTGCTACAGTTTTCCCCCTTATCCATGTGGGCTTGTATTGCATTGTCCCTGAAGTACAGCACATCTTAGACACCGTATGATCAAAAATATCAGCTACCCTTCCATGGTGAAGGTGTAAATTGATTTGCTAGGCCTATTTGTTGTAAGCTGTTGTAAGTTGTAAAAATGAAGACACATTCATGTGAAGCCAGAGGTATCATGTATTGACATTCATTTTCATGTATTTACAAACTCATGTATTTAAACTAAAAAAACAAAATTAACAAGTTAACAGCATACATGTATCATCACGGGCTGTTGGTGTCCTGGAACCCCCTGTAATCAATGGAGGGAAAAGTTCTCCGGATACACCACACCACACAGGAAGGTATGGGGACCCTGACATGTCTTCCCAGGTACTCGTAGCACCATCGCACAAACTGTCTGTATCCAGTGTACCTCTTCCACCTAAAAGTTGAAAGAAAATCAGAAGAAAAACACAGGTGTTTTAGATGTAGGCCTAGGCCTACTGTAACCTACATGACAGTTCGTTTTACGCATACATTTACGTCATTGGTGATATCAAATCATACAATTCCTACTAGTCCATACAAATGATTTTACAATAGGATTGTATACTCACTCGTTTCCCTCTACATCCCCGTATTCTTGCCGATAGTGGAAATGTGCGGTGCGCAGAACATGCAGATTCAGACAAACTGGCTCAAAGCCAGAATGTTCTGTGATGCAGCGGGTGTCTGCTCCCTCCTCCTCTCTCCTCTCGCACACTCTTGACTGTTCGCGGCAGCACACCGACTCCACTACCAGTGGCATTGGCTCACATCTCCCACAAGAACACCTAAAATATAACAGATAAAGGCAAGGGGCTTGAAACAATCTTACAATTGTCACAGAACTTTACAAAGTGTCAATGTCATGGGTTGATTCGCGTGAAAAGCCGACGTAGAACTAGCCTAATCGCGGAAGGATGGCCACTGGTCAGGAGCTAGGTTATAGCATAGGCTACTACTGGGTTATAGCATAGGCTACTGTATGAGTATGACGCAGGGCAAACTAATATAGTAGACCTAATTGGTATTTTCATCGCTCTCAAAAAAAATAACATAACTAAATAAAGATTAAGACTATGACAAGCACCGGGAAACAACAATGGCCCTTTGCGATCTGTAGGCTAGTAATGGTGACTATTTGGCTAATTCTGGGAGGTGAGGAGGCAGACTGCACACACACATGCTCGCTGGTGCAAACGCTGGTTGTGGTGGATATTACAAAGTACAATATCTTACGGAGTGTTCATTGTCAGAAAAGTGAACAAGAAGGAAGTTACCATTCCACGTGCTGTAGTCTGCCAAAATCCATAGGCATCCGACCGTCTGCCACAGCAGCACCACCAACAGCGCCTTCTGCCTCGCCATCCGAACTTTCCGTAGAACCCTGTGGCTCCAACTCATCCAAGTATGGCTCGTATCTATAGGGCATAACGCCCCTCACATTGTCCTCCAGCATTGGGTCGGACTCTGCCACTTCGAAAAATGTGTCAGGATCCGAGGATGAATCGGAGTTGTCAGAATCCATGTTGTTGACAGGTGTCAGGATAGTCGTGAGTGACAGGTGGGATAGTGTCTTGACCAAGGAGCCGTTCCGGAGTGTACGTCATAGGTCATGTGACTGACTAATAGGAAGGTCGGTAGCAGATCGCAAAAATCGCACTTTTAAAAGGCCGTACAAACTCAATTTCTCTATCATAATGATTAAAACCAACTTCAAGTGACTATTTTGTATGTGTACTTTCAATGTGTGTATGTATATTACTTTATTTTCCACGTGTCATGAGGTCTTTAAACTAAAAAAACAAAATTAACAAGTTAACAGCATACATGTATCATCACGGGCTGTTGGTGTCCTGGAACCCCCTGTAATCAATGGAGGGAAAAGTTCTCCGGATACACCACACCACACAGGAAGGTATGGGGACCCTGACATGTCTTCCCAGGTACTCGTAGCACCATCGCACAAACTGTCTGTATCCAGTGTACCTCTTCCACCTAAAAGTTGAAAGAAAATCAGAAGAAAAACACAGGTGTTTTAGATGTAGGCCTAGGCCTACTGTAACCTACATGACAGTTCGTTTTACGCATACATTTACGTCATTGGTGATATCAAATCATACAATTCCTACTAGTCCATACAAATGATTTTACAATAGGATTGTATACTCACTCGTTTCCCTCTACATCCCCGTATTCTTGCCGATAGTGGAAATGTGCGGTGCGCAGAACATGCAGATTCAGACAAACTGGCTCAAAGCCAGAATGTTCTGTGATGCAGCGGGTGTCTGCTCCCTCCTCCTCTCTCCTCTCGCACACTCTTGACTGTTCGCGGCAGCACACCGACTCCACTACCAGTGGCATTGGCTCACATCTCCCACAAGAACACCTAAAATATAACAGATAAAGGCAAGGGGCTTGAAACAATCTTACAATTGTCACAGAACTTTACAAAGTGTCAATGTCATGGGTTGATTCGCGTGAAAAGCCGACGTAGAACTAGCCTAATCGCGGAAGGATGGCCACTGGTCAGGAGCTAGGTTATAGCATAGGCTACTACTGGGTTATAGCATAGGCTACTGTATGAGTATGACGCAGGGCAAACTAATATAGTAGACCTAATTGGTATTTTCATCGCTCTCAAAAAAAATAACATAACTAAATAAAGATTAAGACTATGACAAGCACCGGGAAACAACAATGGCCCTTTGCGATCTGTAGGCTAGTAATGGTGACTATTTGGCTAATTCTGGGAGGTGAGGAGGCAGACTGCACACACACATGCTCGCTGGTGCAAACGCTGGTTGTGGTGGATATTACAAAGTACAATATCTTACGGAGTGTTCATTGTCAGAAAAGTGAACAAGAAGGAAGTTACCATTCCACGTGCTGTAGTCTGCCAAAATCCATAGGCATCCGACCGTCTGCCACAGCAGCACCACCAACAGCGCCTTCTGCCTCGCCATCCGAACTTTCCGTAGAACCCTGTGGCTCCAACTCATCCAAGTATGGCTCGTATCTATAGGGCATAACGCCCCTCACATTGTCCTCCAGCATTGGGTCGGACTCTGCCACTTCGAAAAATGTGTCAGGATCCGAGGATGAATCGGAGTTGTCAGAATCCATGTTGTTGACAGGTGTCAGGATAGTCGTGAGTGACAGGTGGGATAGTGTCTTGACCAAGGAGCCGTTCCGGAGTGTACGTCATAGGTCATGTGACTGACTAATAGGAAGGTCGGTAGCAGATCGCAAAAATCGCACTTTTAAAAGGCCGTACAAACTCAATTTCTCTATCATAATGATTAAAACCAACTTCAAGTGACTATTTTGTATGTGTACTTTCAATGTGTGTATGTATATTACTTTATTTTCCACGTGTCATGAGGTCTTTAACTGAACCATGACTCCTTCAAAAACTGCTTCAGGAGGTCTGCTGTACTTTTTGAAACACCCCTGCAACAACTGGCACCAAGGTTGAAAAAGCAGAGGAATCCTTTCAGGGAGCTGGAGCAGAGGTTCGGAGGTAGGTCTGAAGTGTGAGGATAATCAATATTCTGACAGAACACTATTAATACATTGTTTCTCGACGGACCTTATTTGTGCACATCTGGTAGTACAACCGGATGTTGTTTTCTTTTTTTGTCTCGGTTAGCTTGTAGCTCATAGTATAATCAATATACGAGTAGAGGGAGAATCACGCGTGGAGTTACATACTAAACACACCGTATTCAACTCTCACTCACAAACATTATATTACTATTATTAATGTGTGTTTAAATGACTTTTGAATGTTGGATAATGTACATGAATGGGGGTAATTTTAGAAGTAGTACGGAAGGAGATGGTGTAGCCTAATACGTCATGGACCCTCCCCTCCGATGTCGGCCAATTGAAGAAGACCACGTAAGAGGGGGAATATAGAAATAAAATGTCGGACAGGAAACGATTTATTTTCCCCTTGCATCTGTAGACAGCTAACTGCCTCATGTGGACTGTGGACCAGTGAATTGGATTTAAGGGCCACAGCTGTACCCCTTTTTAAACCTTCTACACTATTGTTTTAATAAATACTCTTAAATTTAAACTAGAAGTTTTCGGGTCTACTTTTGAACAACTCTTGGTCTTCAAACAACAAACATTTTTCCAACAGAACACAATAGTATTTGATTCAAGACTCAAGATTCAAAGGTTTTAATGTCATATGTAGGGAGGATTAGGGCCACATGAAAACATTCTTTTGGGGATGTCAGAATTCTGACTTTAATCTCAGAATTCTGACTTTTTAGATTTTTTTCAGAATTCCCAAGTCAGAATTCTGAGAAAAAAGTCACAATTCTGACATCCCCGAAAAAATTTTTTCATGTGGCCATAATCCTCTTCTGTACATATGCACATAATCTAGAGTGCAGAAATTAAAAAGCCCTGAGGTCCTCCAAGATTCAAGGTTCAAGGGTTTTTATTGTAATGTGCGCAGTAGCTATAGTGTAATTATGACAATGAAAATCTTAGATCTCCAACAATGCAACATAGTATATATAGGACATAAGAAAAAATAAAATGAAAAATGTGCAAACTGAAACAGAGTAGAGAATATTATTAGAATTAGAATACAATAGTGCAGGTTATGTTGCTAGTTCAGCCTACAAGTAGTGCAGATGAACTATACACATGTCAGAAAAATAAATAAATAGAATGGTCAAGGGATGGGGGGAATAGGACCCAAGCGCAGAACGAACAGAGGAGGCAGCGGACCGCGGTCCGGGGTCCGGACCCTGACGCCGACCTATACGGACCCGGACCAATAATCAATACATTAGTGTGTTGCCATTAAGGCAAAATGTTTCAGGGATTTTCATTTGACAAGCTGTAGATCGGTTCCGGGTTTTGGGGTTAGAACGGCCATTTCCTGTAGAGTGGAAAGTAAACAATCCGAATGTATGCACGGGAAATCCATCTGCTGTTAGCGCTAGAGGCAATGCCGTAAGTACAAATGCATTGTTAGGTTAATAAGTTAATGTTAAAGTAGGCCTACTGTTTGAAAAGGAAAGACTACACTTAGTTACAACGTTTTACTTACATATATTTACAGGTATATTTCATTACAAGATTTATGCTAAAACAGTCAAACTTTATTCTTTTGTTACAGTTTTCACTCTGTCATGTAAGATGATGTTGGAAGCCACAGTAAACAGCAAGAAAAATGCTCACTACGACTTGGAGTTTTTTTGCATCAGAGTAAGCTAGTTGTAGGCCTATTGTGTCAGCTATTAAAAATAGCAGTGTTAACTTAAACGCAAGGGGGTACTTTCTCAGACATCTAATTGGAAAGGGAAATGATACAAAGAAACACACAGAGTTTTTATGCTTCATTCATATTATTATTAATAATGTCAGTCTTTCTGCCAAAACCAAAAAACATATACAAAGCTCAAAAAGCTTAACACAAATTGTCTTTAAAGCCCACTCCAGGCCTCTATAGTCCGTTGAAAAAAACTGATCGGCAGCAAACTGAAATGTCGATATTTATAATCCACCAACAAAACAAGGAAGGAAATCTATCTTCGGCCGATCTCCCCCCGTGTTGCGCAGAGTAGCTAATCCTTTGTTCTCAGCCGGTGCGTCCTCTCCACGGCGACGTGCGAAACGTGGTCGATGCAATATCCAGTTTTGTGTAGCTTCGTTTTCCGCATACACACGTGCAGCGAGGAATGACCATTAGACTGTTGGATACCCGCACAACCACACACACACTTCCTGCTCCAGAGAAGCTCACAACCGACCCGTCTTCTGAAGATGCACCCCCTTAAAAACTATTGGGTGCGCAGGCAGGTGAGGTGCCTGCAGCCCCATACACTCACACACCATTTACAAGAGTGGAAATGATCACTTCAGCAGCAAGGTAATACACAAGTACAATATTTCTTTTTATACCATAGTTTCCCATGCATTACACATTTTGTCCTTGCTGCTCTGTTTCACTTCATGACACTTTGCTCAACGTGACAGCGTCACAGTATAGCTACAGTTGCTACACTGCAGTGAGGACAACACAATTAGTAAGGGATTTTCATTTTGATGGGGCAATTCCATTTTAACCGGCACCAACAGGGGGCGAGTGAGCGATACAGGGAGATAAACACAAGAAGAAGAGACAAGTTAGCGGGAAACAGAGAGAGAAGAGTGAGTGAAAACACGAGTAAGCGGGAGACAGAGAGAGAAGGCAGTGAGTGGAGCACCAATGAGCACCTTCACATCTGTATGAGAATGGCCCTGACACCATTTCAGCCCCGATTTAAAATCCTTGCCAGACAGGCTAGAGCTCAGTTCTCTCACTGAACAAAAGCAAGTCAGTGAGGGAGTGCAATATGAGAAGGAAAGAAAGACAAACCTTAAAACTGTTCAATTGTTATGATTTGTTCGGACTGATCTGTTGTATAATTGGCTGAAACTGTTAATGTCATGGAATGAAGTCAACATGTTAGACAGTGGGATGGATGGTTAAACCTTTTTATATGTTGTGATTTTTGATGGTTGTTGTGCGCTATTTAGCGATGAACTTTTTTTATTTATAAACCTATGCATGCTTTGTTTAACCTCCCTAACGAACTGTCACAACAAAGACACAGACACTGCAAATTGACACACCAGAAACCAGTGAAAATCAGCGATCCCATTCGCCAGTTCGCAAATCCACTCCCCCATAAATACGCCGATTACCTGTTGGACGGGGCGTTTTTATTTTCTCCACAGTTACTGCCTGCAGATCAGACCGGACCGGATCCCTTAACTGCTACTCGCAAAGGACGGACCCCCCGCAGTTCCTCTTCGCCACTGGACCAGACTGTCGTTCGACCCTTGCGATCCAACGCTTGCAGACTCCAGATTAAGGGAAGTAGCTATTTCTCCTGCTCTCGGCTGTTGGTTTTGAGTAATCGGAGTTGTGTTGCTGTGCCCTGAGTCAGGGGCGCAGATAGGTTTTTGAAACTGTGGGGGACAAAGCTGTCAGCAACGCCCCCCCTCCCCCCAACCCTGTGTTGTGCGAAGAATATACTCTGATGCCCTCAGGGCGGCGCTATTACTCAGCCATGACATAACCCATCAAACTTATTTGCCCATCATTGCAAGAAATAAAGCATATTGGTACTGCTTCCAATCACTCACCAAGCATGCCACATGCAGTATGCAAAAACTGTTTTATTTAAACATTAACTGACTTTAAGCACACTGATTCACACCAAAAGAGCAGGCTGTAAAAAACAAAAATGTAATTAAAACACTTCTTACTGTGCCTTACAAACACAAACAGCAAAGCCTACATATATACAAAAATAAGTTTGTAAAAAAGTACTCTACATGAGTTTTCAATAAGTGGCCTCAAATGCAAAAACAGATTAAGTGAAAGATCCAAAAATCTCTCTCCTCCGATCCTTGCCCTGAATATACTGTTGGGCAATGTCTTTGCTATTAAGTTTGTCCAGCCTCTCTTGGTGGATATGGCACACTGCCATTCCATTCACCCTTTTTTGGGTGGTGGTAGACCGCAACCATGTTTTAAGCCTGCGCAAGCCACTGAAACTCCTCTCTGCCTCAGCAGACGATGCAGGCACAACCATTAACAATCGGACCACTGTCTCAACTTGCGCAAAAAGGGCACGAACTTCAACAGGCATTGCTTTTAGGAGCTGTGCAGCATCTGCAGTGGTTTTGTAATTGTACTTGTTCTTAAACATAGCTAATTGGATTTTCAAATCTTCCCACTGGAGCTCAGGGTATTTCTCTGCATTTCTCTGGGCATCTCTCTCTACATTGCTTGCAGTGGGGGTCAGCAGCAAGGCCTCCAATTCCTTAAGTGCATCTATTCCAGGCTGCATAAACCTGTCGGTAAGTTGTGTGTCTACTTTGTCCAGGACTCGGTAGAACTCCACTCTGTGGAACTCCACAGCAGATGCAGGCCTGTGTGCAGGTGCTGGCCCAGAATACCTCTTAGGGGGCCTTTGTGTGCGAGGTAGAGCAATGGGCTCTAGAGACAGCTTCTCAACTCAACTCAACTCCTCTGCTTCCTTAAAGACTGCCTCAAAGTGGTCTGACTTTCTTTTGGATCTTAAACTCTCTTGGACAACAGAGACTGCAGAGACCATGCCCTCCACTGTCTGGGTTCTTTTCTGGAGAGATGTATTCAGCAATTCCAGTTCCCTAATCACATCTAAGGCCAGCATGAGCCCCAGTACAACATTGCCTTGTTGCAGCCTAACATGTAGGCCCTCTGCCTGACTTGCAGATTCCGAATTGCTTGCAGACATCTGATCGAGTGATTGCAGCACTGTGCCATATTGCCCGAGAACAGCACGGATAGCAGGTGTGCGTACTGTCCACCTTGTGGGACATAAAGGCCTGATAGACTGCACTGGCCCTTCTCCTTCAGATGCGGCAATGGCTTTGAATTTGTCTTTCAGTTTGCCAGACTGACCACAAAATGTGCCAAGGTCATGGATCCAGTCAAGGGCATTTCTGATGAAAGGGGAGGTTGTGCAAGCTTGCTGTGTGACTAAATTTACACAGTGTGCACCACAATGGATATATGGTGCTAATGGCTGGCTTCTTTGGATGACTGCTTGGGCGCCTGCATATTTGCCAGACATATTTGAAGCACCATCGTATGCCTGACCTCTAAGGCTCGATATTGGCAGATTTAATCTCAACAGCACATCCAAAATGATTTTGGCAAGATTTTCGCCTGTTGTTGAAGTTGTCTCATACAACCCAATGAACTCTTCATGCACCATCAAATCTTTGTCAACATAACGTAGACACAGGGCCTCCTGCTCCACGCCTGAGATATCCCTTGTCCCATCCATTATGATGGCATACTGTAAAACTGGGAGGGACTGTATCTCATGTGCAATTTCCCTGATGATTGATGTACTCATCAAATCTAACATCTCATTTTGGCAATCCCAAGATGTGTGCACTCCCCTCTTTCCAGACAACCATCTTGTAAAAGCTGGATCCCCCTCAGCTTTGTATTTCAGGAGCTGGTTAAAGTTGCCTTCATGATGTTCATGCCCCCTAAAGGCCATCCCCTGCCTTGCCAGGTGCATAACACCCCCTATTATTTTTAACAGGCTTTCTCTGCTTTCTGCCTGTTGCGCACTGACTGCACTGCTCAATTGTGTGGTTATAGGTTTACTTTCATATGCAGCTGTTGTGACAGCCACTTTGTGACCAGCTGATTTTTCGTGGATGGAGAATCTTTCCAGGGCTTTTCTCCAGTTTCTAAAGCCGGAGTTTACAAAAGCTGGGTCTATGCTCTTGGCTTGAGCTGGTTTTGCACTTCTGTAATATTTAGAGCACTGAAAACACAGAACACCATCGATGCCAGGATTGACATGCAGCCAGGGATGCTTTTCATACCATGCTTTCTGGAATGACAGAGTACGGTCCTTCATCACTTGTTTTTTCACAAATTTAGGGTCAGGTTGATTTGGTTTCGTATATGTACTAATCATGTCAACCTCCTCTCCCTTTCCTACATCTGCCTCTGGCCTTGCCATCTCGTCTCCTGTCCATCCTTCTTCTGACCCTCCTCCTCTCTCTCCTTCTTCTGTCCCTCCCTCTTCTCCCTCTCTTCCTTCTGCCTCTTCCAGCTGTAGGCCTAATGCACTACTACTGCTGCTACCCTCCAGTGGTGGATCACTTTCAGTTTCACCTCTCTCACTGCCATCTTCAGGAACTACCTGCAGGCCAGGACCATGATAACATTTTAATATACTATAAACATTATAACTGCTTTAAGGCATTAGCACCATTAACAGTAACTTAACGTGGACATACAAGCTACCACAGAGGCTACCGGTCCCAGACGGCATATCTCTACAAGAGATTGTAAGATTCTATAAGTATGCCAACATAATGTGTTGCTATGGGAGGCAAACTTCCTGTCTGTATAAATGAGTGTGTCAACCAGCATCATAGTAGCCTACAAGCATTTTATTTTCATAAGCTTCAAAATAATAAAATATATGTAATTTTGTGTAGTGCACTTTTGTCTATAATGGTTAGTAATGCCTACAAAGTTCGATTCTGGACAAAAAATAATGTACTGTGTCTGGTAAGATAGCAAGCTAACAGGCTCAGTCATTCAAGTTCAATGGAGGTTCAATGGGGATCTGCTAAACGCCAACACTGATTCACCTTAAATTGAACACATTGCGTCAGTCTAAATGATTGAATATTACCATGTCCATTTCAGTTAATATCTGTCATGATATCTGACTGAGTGTTAGTAATTAAAATTACTGTTTATAGTTTAAAATGATCACGTTAGCGCCACTACAGTGGCATTTGTCTAGCTCTAAAGTTCGTTTTTCTCATGATTCAACCTGTAACAACTTAGGCTAAGCCTACACCATTAGATACACCATCACAGATTCAAGTACACATTTCCAAAAGACCCCCAACAACTCCAGAAAGTTGCAATGGCCGATTAAACTGATAATAAATAAATAAATAAATGCATAAAGGTTGATTCCCTCCCCTTGTGAAATTGGCACTTCTCTTCCTCTACGTTCTCACTGTCTGTCTCTAGGCCTACTCCATACAGTTTTTCTTAAACGGCGACATTACTCCGAACAGACAACCAAAAAAATGCAAGGTGATATGATACCGTAATGCACAGTTTACTTACAGTTGATGCTTTTAAAAAAAACGATGCAATAGTTTTCTGCTTCTTAGGTTTGGCTGGCCTCATCCTGCATGTGTTATGGGGTCCTGAATTAGGAGGTGTCTCACTGATGCCTGTCATACTCGTTCTGGGTAACCATGGAAACCAGGCGTGAGACAACGCCAGAAAGATAACTTTTAGAATCTCTGAAAACGAAGATCCGTCTTTGATCTGACTGTTTTATGTGAGTTGTTGCAAAGCAGTAAATTAGTCTTTTGATTGTCTGAGAGGTTCGCCTTATGCAAAGACAGAAAGCTGATTTTTTTTTCCAAATAAAAGTGAGGGGGACGGATTGAAGGTCGTTCGAATCTGTGTACGTCAGAACCCCCACGACGTACACGCTATCTGCGCCCCTGCCCTAGGGAGCAGCGCAAGGAAAAGAATGCACTTAGCGCGATGGGGGACCTCTTTGGCGATGTGTACTGCCAAAACTCGGCAGGAGCAGGAGGTAATAATGATGTTATTATCAATAATAAATTATACAAAACGTTTAAATTATCGAGTGCCTTTCATAACAACTCAAACTCTTACCTACATTGGAAATATAAAAAGTTCGTATAAAATGTAGCCTAAACAACACCTTAACAAAAACTAATTGATTTTTAACAGCCAGACCGAGTGAAGATGTGCTCCTAAGAGAAATGATGGCCTACGACAGTGAGCTCCCACCCCCGTCTGACAGCAACCCGCTGTCCTGGTGGAAGGAGAGAAGCCCCAAGTACCCCCATCTCGCTAAACTGGCACGCAGCTACCTGGCAATATGCGGGACATCCGTGAGGGCGGAACGAGTATTTTCCACCGCGGGAAACATAGTCACAAAGCAACGCTCTTCTCTTGAGCCAGAAAATGTGAATCACCTTGTGTTTTTGGCGAACAACTTAAAAAATTCTGCAGCCAGATAGCCCATAATGGCGACGAGTTCTAATTTAGCCCTAGGCTACATGTTTGATTGCCCTGTATCTCGACGTGTTCTCAAGGTGTTCTACATTCACAAAGTGCCTTTATTTTTGGTAATTGCGGTCAGATCGCTTAACAATGTCAGTAATGGCTGGCCATAAGGTAGGGTGTGCTTGTTTTGAATAGCCTATTAGGGCCTACCTTTATTTATTTTGTCTTTTCAGTAGCCTACTTAGCCTGACTGGCTTATTTTTTTATTTATTTTTGATGAGAACAGTGGATAAAACTGTTTGTGTTTAATCCAGAGTCTGATAATAATACAATTAAAAAAACCAAAACAAGTGACTGTGTTTTTCTTCCGAAAGCATCATTGACTGACTAGGTGCACGTCACGAAAGGTTCCTGTAAGCTCGTGTATTTCCGATGGAGCGTTAACTGTCATATGTGGGACCCACACTAATGTTGTACATATTACGGACACCCGCCATTGACTGATACACTGCCCTCTGGTGGACAGAACATCGAACTGAAGTGTGATACTAATATTGGTCTTACTGAAGACATTTAATGGTCAAAATATTATTAATAAATATTCGAATACATTCGAACTTTAATATTAATAAACAAACGAACTTCGAATATGATTTTTGGGCAAAAGTCAAAGCCCTAATATACATAGAACCTCCTAGTCTGGTTGGTTATGTATCCTAAGACTACGCGGCTATCTGTATAAAATTCAACAGCATCAAAAACAATGTCCATTTCGCTGGTGATGATTTCTGCTATTTCTGTGGCTAAAACAGCAGCACCTAATTCTAGTCTTGGGATTGTGTGGGCAGACTGTGGAGCTAACTTAGCTTTTCCTAAGACAAATCCTGTGTGAGTTTTCTCTTCTGTATCAGTAGTCTTAATGTATGCAACGGCTGCAATAGCTTTCACTGAGGCGTCTGAGAAAACGTGTAGCTCCTTCTTTATGGAGGATGAAATAGTGGCATCAGCATACGGTCTCTGAATGTGTAGCTGCTGGAGATCACTGAGAGAGTTTCTCCAAGTATTCCATTCAGTCTCCCTATCTGCAGGTAGAGGAGAGTCCCAATCGAGGTCTTTGCATGAGAGCTCTCTCAACAGCATCTTTCCCTGAATAGTGACTGGCGCAGCAAATCCTAACGGATCAAAGAGTCCATTGATGGTGGCTAGGTCACCTCTCCGAGTGTAGGGTTTCACTGTGTCAGTGACTTGAAATAGTGAAAGTGTCTTCCACTATGTCCCACCTCAGGCCGAGGTTTCGCTGAATTGGTGTTGCATCAGCGACAGCGTCTAAGCTGAGGTCCTTGAGCCCTTTGGCGCGGTCTTCAGCAGGAAAAGCTTCCATAACTTCCCTACTGTTAGATGCGACTTGTGAAGTCGAATGTTGGATGTGGCGAGCATTTCTTGAGTGCGCTTTAGCAGATTGACGGCTTCGCTGACTGTGGCTCTTGACAAAAGCCCATCATCCACATAAAACTCCCTCTCAACGAAGTGTTGTGCATCCGACTCGAACTCCTCCCCGCCGTGAGCTGCAGCACGTCGAAGGCCATATATAGCAGTGGTTCTTAAACTTTTTGTCTGACGACCCCACAAAAAAAACTGGAGAGGTTTGGTGACCCCACTTTCCCAAAAGTGTGTAAGTGTGACGTCACGTTTCCGTAGGCAAACCGATTTTTTTGTTCCAATCCAAACAAATTAACAATGTATGACGATTATTTTATGGAAAAGGAACGATTTTGTGTGAATTAATTTACGAGTTTGCGTCTCCAATGATTTGAGTGATAGTCATACATTTTGAAAGAAACAGCAATGCCATCTGCATTTGGTTGTTTGGGGGCGGGCTGTAAATCGCGTTGCCAGGACAACGTTATGCATTGCAAACCCATGGTAACGACTGTCAATCAAGCAAAAACAAATAGGCAATGTGTAAGAAAAGGCCTGGGCGGCAACAATTTATTAACGCAAACAAGAACTGAACAAACAAAGCAATGAAACAAATGTCCAAATCAAACGGGAGTCAAGAGTCAACAGAGAGTGTGTATGATTGGAACGATCTCACTTCCTCTTATACGGACGCCATTCAATGAAAGGATGGCCTGTTCTCGCGACATGCAGCAATCGGGATCGATGTGCTCAGCAAGCAAGAGATCTCCCCATCTGTAACTGCCTGTATTGTTCTTATGTAGCCTGGGCGAAAGAGTTTTTCGCACAGATAGGTTATCCAAACCGTGATTTAGCAGCCTTGGAAACCCGGGTATTTTTGCAACAACTTAAAAAAATTCTTGAGCAAAGCCCTCAATGGGCGGTGTCATAATCACCCACCTAGCTCATGTGAGTTTGTTTAAACAGTGTTTCAAGGTTGTCTTACATCCAAAAAAGCTCTCCTTTATTTTTGGAATTGCGTCAGAGTTTAACAATGTCAGTTATGGCTCCATAAGTGGGTGTTGTGATCGCCTAATTCGGGCCTCAAAACTTTAATGTCATCTCTGTCTGCCCCAAGCCTAACTTTTAGTGAGGGCTTATTTTTGAATTTAATTTTTTGATGAGTAACAGGGATAAGACTGTTTTTTTAAAATTCACGAGTTGATAATAAAATACAAATTCAAAAAACCTGAGAGGAAGGGGACTGTGCTTTGCATCTCGAAAGCATGTATAGAACTTGCCACGTGAACCACTTACCGAAAGGAATTCCATGTCAAGCTCTATTTCCGAAGGGGAAGGCTTTAACTGCATATGTCGGAATCCACATTTATTGTTGTACATACATGGTTAACCCTCGCAATTGATTTGATCCACTGCCCTCTGGTGGACAGATGCATGGAATTTGAATGTGTACTAAGTATTGGTCTTACTGAGCCTTTAATGTTTCAATAATATTATTAATGCATATTTCCAGCAATTCCTATCCAACTTAAGAATTAAAAATGTCTCCAATATGTTTTTGGGCAAAAGTCCACAGCCCTAATATGTACATGAACCTTAAATGGCTACATTGGTTAATGTCTATCCAAGAACCGGCTGTTTTTCACGTCATCATGAACATGTCATTTTAGCGGTGTTTGTTTCTGCTATGTTCTTGGGAAAACACAGCACTAATTCAATCTTGGGTTGTGGGGCAACTGCTGGAAGCTAATGAGGCTTTTCCAAGCAATTGTGTGTGGTTTTCTTTCTGTACAAGTAGCCCTTATGTATGAAGGGCTGCCAAGCTTTGGTCACTGAGGCGGCTAGAAACGGTTTTGCCTAGCGCACTTCTTTTCGAAGAAAAATGATGGTCAGCATATCTGGATCGCTGAATGTGTACTCTGGGTCTCTAGAGGTTTCCACATCAAGTATCCCATTCAGTCTCCCCTATCGCAATTAAAAAATTCAGAGTCCCATCGGGGGGGGTCTTTTGATAAGCTCTCACCAACCGGCCAACTTTCCCTGAATAGTGACTGGTCGCAGCAACAAATCCAACTCGGATCAAATCATTGATGTTTTAGGCACCTGTCCGAGTGTTAGAGTTTACTGTGTAAAAAGTGGCTTGAAAAGTGCAAAGTGGTCGTTAACTATGTATTGTAACCCGGGACGAGGTTTCGGGCGAATTGCGTGTTGCTACATCAGGACCATAAGCGATTCGAGCCCTTTGCGGCACGGTTTCAGCCTTCCTCTTCCCTCTTACAGGCGTTTTAAAAAAAGTCGATGTTGGATTGGTGAGCATTTTTGAGTGCGGTTTAGCATTGACCGGTGTTTCGCTGACTTGCTCGACAAAGCCATCATCCACATAAATTTCTTCACCACGAAGTTGTTGTGCCGACCCCTCCGCCCCTGAGTGCAGCACGTCGAAGGCCATATATAGCAACTGAAGGGGATGGGCTGTTGCCAAACACATGAACCTTCATGCGGTACTCACAGATGTCTTTAGCCGGGTCGTTGTGTTTGTGCCAGAAGAAGCGGAGGAAGTCTCGATGGTCTTCTTGTACAACGAAGCTGTGGAACATCTGTTCAACATCCACGGTGACTGCTACGGCCTCACGCCTGAAGCGCAGCAAAACTCCTAATAAGCTGTTATTAAGGTCAGGTCCAGAAAGGAGGACGTCGTTGAGTGACACACCCTGACACTTTGCACTTGAGTCAAAGACCACTCTGATTTGGCCTGGCTTCTGTGGATGGTAAACCCCGAAGATGGGTAAATACCAACACTCTTTTCCATCTTGGAGTTGAGGGGCTAACTCAGCATGATCACGATCAAAGATGTTTTGCATGAAAGTAACAAAGTGATTTTTCATTTCAGGCCTTCTCTCCAGAGTGCGCTGAATAGAAGCCAGCCGTGTGAGAGCCTGGTCTCGGTTGCGAGGTAAGTGTGTGCGGGGTGTTCTGAATGGAAGTGGTGCCACCCAGCTGTTGGCACTGTCCATGTGCATCTCTCTGTCCATGACTTCTAAGAACAGTCTGTCTTCGACAGAGAGCCCTATTTTGTTGTCATCTTTGGTTGTATTAAAGATTGTGCTTCCCAGATTACATTCATGTGGTGTAAGTGTGTCTGGGAGGAGTCTGTTTTACAGACTGAAAGCCATACCTCTCTTTGATGTGGAGCCTGTTCGGACATGGGCTGAAGAAGGAGGGACGTTCATTCTCGAGGACGTTAGTGCGGTAGGTTTTTATAGCTGCAGGCTTGTGAGTGTTCCCTAAGCAGACGTCTCCGATGATGACCCACCCTAGGTCTACTCTCTGCGCATAAGGGGCATCGTGTGGGCCGTTCCGCTGTTCTCTCACCTTGTGGACTCTGAGTAGGTCACGACCCAGCAGGAGGAGGATCTTGGCATCAGGGTCCAGTGGTGGGATGAAGTGGGCTATCGACTTGAGATGTGGGTGATGTGCTGCTGCCTCCGGGGTTGGTATTTCAGCTCGGTCGCTCGGGATGTTGTTGCACTCGATTAGTGTGGGCAGTGTGAGTGTTGTAGCTCCATCCAGTGACTGCACGATAAACCCTGTGGCTCTTCTCCCCGTCATCTCTCTTGTTCCGGCACACGTGCGGAGTGTGAAAGGTGAGTCTGACCCATGGACGTTGTACATGTCAAAGAAGGTAGACCTGGCGAGGGACCTGTTACTTTGATCATCTAACACAGCATATGCTTTTGTCACCTGTTCTGGGTTTGCTTTGGGGTAGAGCTTTACTAAGCAGATCTTGGAGCAGGACCTTGAACTTTGACCCTCTCCACAGACTTCGGTGCACTGGGAAGTGACAGCAGGCTGGGGCGTTTCTTCTGCTCTCTCCCCGCCGTAGCCAGAAAGTGGTGGCGGCGGCCCTGGATGAAGAGCAGAGATGTGACGCTCACTTTCACACTCTCTGCACTTGACGATGGCCTTACAGTCTTTGGCCATGTGGTTTGTCGAGGCACAGCACCTGAAACACACACCATTGTCCTTAAGAAAAGCCTTACGCTCATCAATGGGTTTGCTGCGGAACCCCCTGCAGCGCTTGAGGGGGTGCGGCTTCTTGTGAAGGGGGCACTGCCTCTCCACATCACCTGCATGGTGACCTGAAGCTTCCTGTTTGTCATTCTCTTGTGTTAAATCCGTCTTGTGGGCTGACACAAAACTCCTGTACGGCTTCTTAACAACGCTGTCTGGCTTTGGATATTCTGGGCCGCCACTTTGGAGTCTGAAACCTGGGTCGTTGCGTGCTCGGGCCTCTTTGGAGAGAAAATCACAAAAGAATGAAAACGGTGGAAAAGGTACGCTATGTGTGGATTTGTACTTGAAGCCCTGTGAGAGCCACCTTTCTTGAAGGTTGTGTGGCAGTTTGTCTATTATCGGGGAAATTCCCCTTGCAGTGTCTAAATAGCACAGACCAGGCAGGTAGCCTTCATCTTTAGCTGCATCAATCTCACTAACGAGGTCGCTGAGCTCTCTCAGCTTCACTGGGTCCTTGTTACTGACTTTTGGGAAATGTGTGAGTCTGTCAAAGAGTGACTTCTCTATTATCTCTGGAGACCCATAGCATTCTTCTAAACGCTCCCAAGCCTTTGTCAATCCATGGGAAGGTAGAGTAACATGCACAGCTCTTATTCTTTTGACATGCTTTGCAGACTCTGGCCCTAACCACTTCAAGAGCAAGTCAAGCTCTTCACTTGAGCTGAGATTTAGTCCATCTGTAGCGTTAGTGAATGAAGATTTCCACGCCCAATAATTCTCGGGGCAGTCATCAAACTTTGAGAGGCCTGAGGTGATAAGATCTCTGCGTGCCAAGTATCTTGCGACATCACTCACCCCTGAATCGCCATCTTGTGGTCGCCGTAGGAAGTCTCTGTTGGGCGAGGTCCTCACTGGTCCTGTTGGAGATTGCACTGGAGGAATGTGATCAGGTGTAGTAGTATCAGTGTGCCTGGGTGGTGTTGGCCTCATACTGCTCTCAAATCCTGTGTCAGCGAAACGGGCCATGGGTGCACTAAGGCGCTGTCTGGTGGGTGACCCTGGTGTCAGTAAATGAACAGTTGGGAAAAGGCGTTCTGGCGTGTCTGGTTTAGGGCGTTCAGTTGGTTGCCATTGCTGTTGCTGCGAGACATACTGCTGTGTTCTTTTCTCAACTTCTCGAATGACTGAATTGCGGTCGCCATCTACGGATGCTGCTTCGAGCGCAGTGACTTCCGCCATGGCTGCTACCAGCTCCTTATCATGTCTCAAGTTATTCAATTTAGCGTCCAGTTGTGCTTTCTCTATCAAAAGGTCTGACTCCATTTTAGCATATTGAGCTCGTGCACGGGCTGCCTCCATTTTAGCCCTGGCTTCAGCTACTCTGCCGATTGAACTACTGCTGGATGAGGAGACAACTGACTTTGCTATTTCATCTCTGATTTGCTTGTTCTCCATCGTACTGAACTGCTGTTTGCCGAGCGTTAGCAGTGGTGAAGACGATGAGAAGAGCCGAGACTGAAGATCACTCTCTGTGTAATTCTGCTAGCCGTGCAGGTTACTTTTTTACTGTTCTGTCCTAGCTGCGCGCTCCTTTGCCCAACTTGACAGACAGCTAACACTCTGAGGGCTTAACTAGCAAATAAAAGACTTGGAAGCAGAAGTGTATTTCCTTTGTTGTTTACTTCTTTCTTTTCTTCTATTGAAGTGTTTTTCCCTCTAGATATTTGTAAAACTGCAAGTACACAAATAGTACAAATTAAAGAATATATTGGTTCACGTTGCACAAAGGTACATATAGCCTAACAGGCAAATGTTAGCTATAATGCTAAACACGCTACATTAAGGCAGGGTTTCATATCTAATCTAATGATGCTAGTTTCCCAAAAACGTTTTCCATCACATTAAACAGACTACAAAACAAACAGTGGCTCATACAGTATTTTGTGTACTTACAAGTAAAGCCTTCTCAAGCATGAACGTGTTAAGTAAGTGACCATCAACTTCTCGGTAAGACAGAGTACGAGTACAACTATTGCGAATGCACGTTAACTTCCTGTTAGTGCTTGCCTATCTCAAAATTAACCACAAGGTGGCAGTAAAACACCATATTTAAACGTGTGCCATGACATCAAAACTGTTGAGATATTGCACAGCCTGGAGACGCGAATAGGCGAGGGGTGAGTGTTTAAAGTGGCCGACTATTTTTGGGCAAATAGCCACAACATCTGTGACGCTGCGCTGGCTAAAAACACCATCATGGACCGCAAGTTGCATAGTATGTGCCTTGCAGCCAAAACTAGCCAGACCACTGTCCATCATAGCTTTCGTCATATTCCTAGCATTATCTCTTATTACAGCATGCAATTTGGTTTTGTCAATGTTCCGCGTCTGGAACATTTTTTCAAATGCCTCCGAGATGGCAGCTGCTGAATGGGTGCCGGTGAACTCCTGAAAGTGTAACACTGCTTTTATAAGGTTGAAATCCTTGTCAATCCACTGCCCCGTGAGGCATAATCATAATCATACTCACGGGGCTGACATCTGAACTCCATATATCAGTGGTAAAACTGATTGCAGTGATGTCACATGACAGTCGCTCATGAATGTGTGTGGCCACAATGTTGTGGATTTCTGGGAGACAGACCTCGGCGAAGTGACGTCGGCTAGGCACCGTATAGCGTGGCTCCATAAACTTCATCAGACTCTGAAACCCCACGTCCTCTACTACGGAGGAAGGTTGGTCATCTCGAGCGATAAACTCCATCACCTTGTTCGTTATTTGTTTTGCTCTGGCGCTATCTGGAGCCAGTAGTTTGACTCTCTCAAAGGCCGTGTCAATTGAAGTCTGAGTCTTGCCGGCGGTGGCTGTTTTCGCTTCCTTGGCAGCTGTATCGCTGTACACTGCCGCATAATGTCCAATGAGATTTGATGTGTTAAATGACTTTCTGTCAGTCCCACCTCTTCAAATATCTGTTTTACACGCATTGCAGACTGCATGATGGATCTTCCTCCGAGACGGTAAAATATTCCCACACGGTCGCCATCTTCTTTACCTGACTGAGAAAAGTGCGCGAAAAGAAGGGTTCCTCCCGAGCACAGTGTTCATGCAACATTTAAATCAACATAAACATCGGCCACTGCCATCGGTGAATGTAATCTTTTTTTGCCGATGGCCGATGGCAGTTAACGAGCCGAACATCGGCCGATTCCGATGTTCGGCCGATGCATCGGTGCATCCCTAGTCAAAACCGTTTTAAATTACTCTTAATCCAATGAATTTGTGCATTTTTACTTTTTGAAAATATTTATGCATTTCAATAAATTATTATTATATTTATTATTATAAATTATGTTATTATTTTAATGTGGAAATGGCAATCAGACACCAACACATGATGGCATATCATCTTGCTGCACCATCATTTTTCAAGCCAAAACCTCTGGCATCCAGGGTTGACTCTGTTCTGGTTTCAGCTCTATCAGAGGTTGCTCAAGTACACATTAGAGAACACCGCAGAGTACAGACTCTGTCGGGGGGGAAGGGGGAGAGAGAGAGAGGGAGAGTGAGAGAAGGCGCGCAGGGTGAGGTAGGCCTGCTTCGTCGCATGAAGAAGCCCACAATTTTTGGTTTTTCCTATTCATGACACGTTTTTTAAATGTATTATTACTTTTTAAAATTAATTCTGCAGAGAAGGGAGGCTGGCGTTGGTCACGGTTTGGAATGAGAGAAAACAGGACAGAGTAACAAGGTGAATATCTTCTTTTTCTTTTTTTTGGAAGACCTTAGTTAAGGCGGCAGGCGTGTGTTGCTTAGGCGGCTGCCTAAGCTGTAAAGTGCTGTGGAAAACCCTGCACAGACTGTCCGTGGAATGTTTCTGTCTGTAGGAGTCAGCGGTGGACTGTCTTTTAATTTAGCAAAATAAAACAGATCTTCCTTATGAATCACAACGTATCTTTTTTCTGTTGTGATTATGACTCCTGGTATGTAGAACATATATGGTCCTATGAGCTGTCAACTGTAGACACAAGCCTGTCGATCCAACTGCAGTCTGGTCTGAACGATACAGTCCCTCTCTCATCATACAAGATAGATGGCTCGCAGCTGATGACTCCCAAGCGGTTCAAGTGAGACAGAACTGAGTTCAGGTAATAATGAATGGTTCTTTTATTTATCAGTTGTTGTGTCTTTATTCACTCTCTGTGGAATTAAGCAATTTATAAGCTGTATATGATAGTCTTTAACCTTATTTCACTGAGAGAAGCTGAAAATCACAGAAAAGGCCCTAGTCCAGTGAAAAGTGTCAAAATCTAAAGTTCTATGAGGGCAAACCACTAATTTCGCTAGTTTTCACCTGGTACTCTTGGTTACTAATGTATGTGCATGTGCTTTTTGGGGTGAATAAGCACCAAAAAGCAATATTAGAAACATTTTGGTGTGGCACCACAACTGCTTTTCTCACTGAGAGGAGCTGAAAATCACAAAAACGGCCTCAGTTCACTGAAAGAAGCTAAAAATGACAAAAGTGGCTGTAAATGACAAAAGTTCTTTATCTCACTGAGAGGAGCTGAAAATCGCAAAAACGGCCTCAGTACAGTGAAAGAAATTAAAAATGACAAAAGAAAGTGCCTTATCTCACTGAAAAAAGCTGAAAATGAGTAAAGTGCCTCAATTCACTGAAAGACGCAAAAAATGACAAAAGTGGCTGAAAATGACAAAAAGGCCTTTATCTCACTGACAGAAGCTGAAAATCGCCAAAAGGCCTGAGTTCAGTGAAAACATGTCAAGATCACAAATTGTATGAGAGCAGCCCATTTCTTTTGCTTGTTTTCATCTGTACTCCTGGATATTGATGTATATATGTGCTTTGTGGGGAGAATTAAGCACAAACAAGAAGAGTTAGAAATGTTTTAATGTGTCTCGCACCAAAACTGCTTTTTCTCACTAAGAGGAGCTGAAAATCACAAAAGTGGCATCAGTACAGTGAAAGAAGCTAAAACTGACTAAAGCGGCTGAAAATGACAAAAGTGCCTTAACTCACTGAGAAAAGCTTAAAATCACAAGAAAGGCCTCAGTTCAGTAAAAGAAGCTGAAAATCACAAGAAAGGCTTCAGTTCAGTGAAAAAAGCTCAAAATTACAAACAGGCCTCAGTTCAGTCAAATAAGCTGAAAATCACAAAAAGGCCTCAATTCAATGAAAGAAGCTAAAAGTGACAAAAGTGCCTTATCCCACAGAGAAGCTGAAAATCACAAAAATGGCTTCAGTTCACTGAAAGAAGCTGAAAATCTCAAAAACGCGTCAGTTCACTGAGAGGAGATGAAAATCTCAAAAACGGCCTCAGTTCACTGAAAGAAGCTTAAAATGACAAAAGTATCTTATCTCACTGAGAGAAGCTGAAAATCACAAAAAAGGCGTCAGTTCAGTGAAAATGTCCAAATCTCAAATAATGTAAATGCAACCCACTTCTTTTGCACGTTTTCACGTGTACTATTGGATATTCTTGTATGTGCATGCTGTTTTGGGAGAATTAAGCACCAAAATTAAAAGTTAGAAACATTTTGGTGTTTCG
>NC_086354.1:1891448-1924255 GCF_036324505.1 Eleginops maclovinus
CCTGTAATTTTTATCATAGGTACACTTCAACTATGAGAGACAGAATGAGAAAAAGAAAATCCAGGAAATCACATTGTAGGATTTTTACTGAATTAATTGGTAAATTCCTCGGTAAAATAAGTATTTGGTCACCTACAAACAAGCAAGATTTCTGGCTCTCACAGACCTGTAACTTCTTCTTTAAGAGGCTCCTCTGTCCTCCACTCGTTACCTGTATTAATGGCACCTTTTTGAACTCGTTATCAGTATAAAAGACACCTGTCCACAACCTCAAACAGTCATACTCCAAACTCCACTATGGCCAAGACCAAAGAGCTGTCAAAGAAGACCAGAGACAAAATTGTAGACTTGCACCAGGCTGGGAAAACTGAATCTGCAATAGGTAAGCAGCTTGGTGTGAAGAAATCAACTGTGGGAGCAATTATTAGAAAATGGAAGACATACAAGACCACTGCTAATCTCTCTCAATCTGGGGCTCCACGCAAGATCTCACCCCGTGGGGTCAAAATGATCACAAGAACGGTGAGCAAAAATCCAAGAACCACACGGGGGGACCTAGTGAATGACCTGCAGAGAGCTGGGACCAAAGTAACAGAGGCTACCATCAGCAACACACTACGCCGCCAGGGACTTAAATCCTGCAGTTCCAGACGTGTCCCCCTGCTTAAGCCAGTACATGTCCAGGCCCGTCTGAAGTTTGCTAGAGGGCATTTGGATGATCCAGAAGAGGATTGGGAGAATGTCATATGGTCAGATGAAACCAAAATAGAACTTTTTGGTAAAAACTCAACTCTTGGTGTTTGGAGGAGAAAGAATGCAGAGTTGCATCCAAAGAACACCATACCTACTGTGAAGCATGGGGGTGGAAACATCATGCTTTGGGGCTGCTTTTCTGCAAAGGGACCAGGACGACTGATCCGTGTAAAGGAAAGAATGAATGGGGCCATGTATCGTGAGATTTTGAGTGAAAACCTCCTTCCATCAGCAAGGGCACTGAAGATGAAGCGTGGCTGGGTCTTTCAGCATGACAATGATCCCAAACACACCGCCAGGGCAACGGAGGAGTGGCTTCGTAAGAAGCATTTCAAGGTCCTGGAGTGGCCTAGCCAGTCTCCAGATCTCAACCCCATAGAAAATCTTTGGAGGGAGTTGAAAGTCCGTGTTGCCCAGCGACAGCCCCAAAACAGCACTGCTTGGGAGGAGATCTGCATGGAGGAATGGGCCAAAATACCAGCAACAGTGTGTGAAAACCTTGTGAAGACTTACAGAAAACGTTTGACCTCTGTCATTGCCAACAAAGGGTATATAACAAAGTATTGAGATTAACTTTTGTTATTGACCAAATACTTATTTTCCACAATCATTTGAAATAAATTCTTTAAAAATCCTACAATGTGATTTCCTGGATTTTTTTTTATCCTTCTGTCTCTCATAGTTGAGGTATACCTATGATAAAAATTACAGGCCTCTCTCATCTTTTTAAATGGGAGAACTTGCACAATTGGTGGCTGACTAAATACTTTTTTGCCCCACTGTATGTGACATGTAGAAAATGTTCATTTATTTGAAGCCCATGAGTCGATTAAGAAAAACGAAGTGAAGCTCCTCTTATAAGTTCTAAAGGAGTATTTAATAAAAGGATGCAGCAGTAGGTTTTACAAAAGTTTCACAGCTGTGGCTCAATAGCCCGGGACACGCGTCCACAGGCCGCTGACTGAGTGGAGCTTAGCAGTAGTTACTGTCTGGCGGTCCGGAACAAAAGAGATTTCACAATACAAACATGTTTTATAGAATCACCCCTTTCCGGCAATAAAGTAAACAACTTCAAAATAAGACGAGCTCCGGTCTCGTCCCCTCATTGGTTGGTAGCGGGGGCTGGATCCTATTGGCCGCTTGTCACATGGGGTTCTCCGGACTCTTCTATTGGCTGACGTCGTCGGGGGCGGGTCCTCTTATGACGTCCCCGTCGCCATCTTGTTAGTGATGCCCTGAATTTCACCTATGATATTCTATTATGCAATCCTTCTGAGGTTTATCAGTTATTAAACACGCAATAGTATCACTGCAGCATCAATGAGTGAGAGGTAGAGGCGGTGTGTTTAGTATGTAACTCCACGCGTCCTTCTCCCTCTACTCATATATACAATACAATATTAGCTATATGCTATCTGAGGCTAAAAACAACATCCGGTAATACTACCGGAATTGGACAAATATGATCCGTCCAGAAACAGTGAATTATCTTTTAATGTTCCGTTTCAATATATTGATTATTTCTAAAAGACACTATGAGTCTATATACACTTTATGAATAAATGCAATTTATTTGGAAGCAGTGGTGTGTGACCTGGGATCCAGAGATTATTGAACTCACCCCCACCCCACCCGCCTGCACCAAATACATACATATTTAGCAGACTTAACGTGGAAATGAGCGGTTTACTGATTATCGTCTATCGTCGACACACACACAAACCACGAATACAATAGTAGCATAAATACGGAACAACTGTTTAATAACTTAACTGGGCTAGGTTGGCGTAAAACACAAACCTTCGTTTCCGGTATCTCCTTGTTCTTGATGGAATCTCATATTCCGAACCAGGGGCAGTGTATTTTCTTCTCCTTCCGTCCATGCTTCTCTTCTTCTGGAATGACGGAACCCTCAACAGCATGGCTGCCCAAATTGGGGCCCGCACTGTCCCACCATAAACGATCGGAAGCTCTCGTTGAAAATTATTTATTGGTGCACTACCAAATAATGCCATAGGATGGCGCTGTTGAGCTCCAGTCAGCTCCTAGCTATCCGATAACGCCCAAGACCAGTGAGTGAGAGGATTCAAGGATGGAGCGTAGTAGGCTGTGGCACACAGACAAACGAAAATTTAAAAAAACTTGGGAACAGGACTATTTTTTTACCGAGGTAGATTCCAATGCAGTGTGTCTGGTATGTAAGCAGAGGGTCGCTGTTTCAAAGGAATACAACATTCGCCGTCACTATCTAACTAAGCATGCGGCTGAGTTCGCAAAGTACACTGGAGAACATCGCAAGGTCAAGTTAGCAGACTTGCTAACAAAGCTAACCACCCAGCAGCGAACTCTACTTCAGCCGTCGACTGCACAAGAAAATGCCACTCGGGCTAGTTATCGCATTAGCAATGCAAACGTGAGAAGTGGGAGAGCTTTTGCAGTGGGTGATTTCGTCAAGGAGTGTTTGACAATTGCTGCCCAAGATGTGTGTCCAAATCAGATGCGTGTATTTTCTCAAATTAGCCTGTCACGGAACACTGTCACCCGCCGCGTTGAGGACATGGCCGAAGACGTTCGAGGTCAGATAGCCCAAAGAGCAAGTCACTTTTCTGCCTTCTCCATTGCGTGCGATGAAAGCACCGACGTGTCCGACTCAGCACAGTTGCTGGTGTTTTTGCGAGGCGTCAATGAGGACTTTGAAGTGTGTCAAGAACTAGCGGGCCTTGAAACATTGAAAGGGACAACAAAAGGTGTGGATATTTTTATGGCAGTGGAGCGAGTTCTGGACAAGAACGGTTTGAAGTGGGAAACCCTATCTGGCATCACGACTGATGGAGCCCCCGCCGTGGTCGGTAAGCGAGCAGGGCTAAATGCACTTGTGTCGGACAAGGTCTCCGAGTTTGGTGGCTCGATTTTAAAGTACCATTGTATTTTGCATCAGGAGCAACTGTGCGCTAAAAACATGGGCTTGAAAAACGTAATGCAGGATGTCGTCGCCATTGTCAACAATATTCGCTCAAAGGCCCTCTCACACCGTCAATTCAAAGCTCTGCTTGATGAGATGGATGCCCAGTATGGGGATATATTGTACCATCAGGAGGTGCGGTGGTTGAGCCGTGGGAAAGTTTTGCGGCGTTTCTTTGATCTGCGCGAGGAAATAAGAGAGTTTCAAGCCACGAAGACGAACAACATCCAAGTGCCCACGGACAGTCACTGGCTTGCAGACCTGGCTTTTCTTGTGGACATCACAGAGCTGCTGAATATCCTCAATCTTCAGCTCCAAGGGAGAGACCAGATGATCATGCAGATGTATGACCATGTCAAAGACTTCAAGCAAAAGCTCCAGCTGCTTAGCAGACATCTTTCAACAGGTGAGATCTAACTCTCTCCTTGCGTCTTTTTTTTTTAGGAAATTTGGCACATTTCCCCAGCCTCAGAGAAGTTGGGTTGATGGAGGAAGACACACCAAAATACCTCGACATTCTCAACAATCTTGTGGTGGAGTTCGACCATCGCTTTGAAGATTTTCGTGGAAATACAACAGCATTTGAGCTGTTTGCTCAACCTTTTTCTGTGAATGTGGATGCAGTCAGTGAGGAGCTTCAAATGGAACTTTTGGAACTTCAGTCTGATTCAGACCTCCATAGCAGGTTCAGAGAGCTTTCCTTACAAGATTTTTACAGGTCTATTCCCGCACACAGATATGGCAAGATCCGCAAACATGCCCAGGTTATGTTATCCCTCTTTGGAAGTACTTATGTCTGTGAGCAGGCTTTCAGCCTTATGAATCTTAACAAGTCCAAACTGAGGAATGCTTTATCTGACTCTCACCTACATGACATTCTCACTTTGTCAGTTAGTCAGCTTGAACCTGATATTGAGAGGCTTTTAAAAACCAAGAACAGGCTTCATGTTTCCCACTGATTGGACTACTACCAGCAGAATATGTAGGCCTGCCCTAGGCCCCCCATTGTGTCACCTGGGAGTATGGTAGGCCCAACGACTGGTAATGTTCCACACCTGTCCACAAATATTTCATAGTGCTTCAGTTATTTTTTTAATTTAAAGAAGCCAGATCGATGTTATGAAATGTTATTGACCTAAATGTGAAGCACAATAAACAGTGCAATTCATTTTCAAAATGACTTTGTGATACAGTGTTTATTTTGCACACGTATGCTTAACTTACACACGTAATGTACTGCACTCATATATTTACCTCACACTTAATGTACTGCAAAATTATCATTTTGGCCCTCGGCCCTCCCTTCACGTTAAATGTTGGCCCTCCATCGGGAAGTATTTGGGCACCCCTGCTCAACAGCATCAAACAATGCTTCAACAGGGACTTGACAGCTCACTCCGTTGCCACTCAGTTTCCAGAGGTAAATAAATATACCTTCCTTTTTCTCTACGTTTTGTAAAGCGAGCACGTTGTAGATAAATGATACCGAAGCTAAAACGTTGTATTGATGATACGGAGGCTAAAACAGAAGTTAAAACGTTGTATTAAATTGACCAACGGAACCTAAAAAACAACACTACCCAGAATCCTATGGTGTAAAAGCAACGTTTCGTCAACGGTCGAGCTAGTTGTCACATGGGTAGAATAGGCGCGAATGTCAATTTTAGCAAGGTAAACAAGCTACTCCGAGTCTGTGCTGGCCTCAGCGGTGAGAGGAGAAAATGAAGTTTGCACTGGTGAGCTGGTCAAAAGGGAAGGATAAAGATGCTCTCAGTGTAGTCCCCGTAAATTGGATCGTAGACTTCAATCCTAAAGACAAGACAAGACAAGGAGTATCTTATCGAGTGCCGCAGTAGCAAAAGGCCTTCGAATGGATGGTTGGTTGAACCAGCACACATTTTGCAGTTGGCAGGCAAGTACAGTTATCATTATTATTTTCACTTCGTTAGTCATGAAACATTAATCAGCTGTAAGCTGTTAGCTTCGGGACAGTGACAAGCTAGCTAACATTAGCTTTGGCTAATGTTAGAAATAATCAATATATTGGAGCGGAACATTAAAAGATAATTCACTGTTTCTGGACGGATCATATTTGTCCAATTCTGGTAGTATTACCGGATGTTGTTTTTAGCCTCAGATAGCATATAGCTAATATTGTATTGTATATATGAGTAGAGGGAGAAGGACGCGTGGAGTTACATACTAAACACACCGCCTCTACCTCTCACTCATTGATGCTGCAATGATACTGTTGCGTGTTTAATAACTGATAAACTTCAGAAGGATTGCAAAATAGAATATCGTAGGTGAGAGCTTCAGGACATCACTAACAAGATGGCGACGGCGCCCCCGACGACGTCAGCCTATAGAAGAGTCCGGAGAACCCCATGTGACAAGCGGCCAAAAGGATCCAGCAACCGCTACCAACCAATGAGAGCACCAGACCGGAGCTCGTCTTATTTTGAAGTTGTTTATTGTATGGTCGGAAATAGGCCAGTCATTCTATGCCATTTTTGGGTCAAACCCACCACAAATTGCAATAGTAATGAAACAGACATTTTTCAATGTCAAATGTAGTGGAGAATGACATACTAAAAGTCAAGGAAAATCGGAGCATTGGAACATTCCCAAATGTTGCAATCCTTAAGAGAAGGTTTTAAGAGAAAATCTGCATACAATTTTCAGTGTATATTTTAGACAACTGTTTTTAACAACTGTTTTCTTGATAAATCCTAATCAGATCTTGCAATTTTATGTCCCTGAGGCCTGCAATGTGATGGCTTTATCTGAACAGGTTCATATCTTAGTATATAAACATTGCTTCAATGGAGTTATAATGTATTTTAACCACATGCCAGCTTCAAAGTGTAATGCATTTTGGGGGGTAGGGTAGGACATTTCTGTCGGTGTTCATGTTCTCCTGCCCCATTGCTTGAATATGTCTCTGGAAACATGAACCTTGATATTTCCTGTAATTATCTCTTGAAGATATGAAAATTCAATGAAAAGAAGTAGAGCAATAATCATTTCAGCATTCTTTTATTACAAGAAAAATCCTGAAAAACAAAAAACGATATCTGAATGAATGAATTGAATGAACATCTCCATGTACCAGACCACATTGACAAATTATTAATCTTCTTCTGGATCACTTTCTGGTTCTGGCAAGGTCACATTAGAACAGTGAAGTCCTTTGCATTCACTGCAGGCGGAAGAGCATTCCAGGCTGTACTTGCGACAGCTGCATCGTCGGGTGCTGCAGTCTGCTTTGCAGCCACAGTGGATGGCATCTAGCAGGTAATCTGGAGCAGGCTTCATCTCAGTCATAACGGGAACCATTCTTTCGTCACGGATAGCCCATCCCCAACCATTGGCATCCATGCCAACTCCTTGCCACTGCTGAACCTGAACATACACCCGTAGGCAATGTTGCTTTGCAGATGCTGATGTAGGGGGCAGGGTACGAGGCTCAACTCTGACAGTGCTTGTTGAAACCTTCTGGCAGAAGCGTTGAAGCCTCAGCATGTCCAGTGTTTCCCCGGGCTGGCCATTATACAAGCAAACCAGGGCATTCTCTCCAGCTGTCATGACATCCTCTTTCGACGCTCCAGGAGTGTTGAACGTTGCCAAAAGCTCGGAGAAATACGCACTGGAGTTCAGCTTCTTCAAAGCTGCTGATTTGCCAATTGAGTACAGTCTTGACGTGGTATCACAACCCAGGAGTCCATGTGCGACAAGAAGCTTGTCACACACATGGCGTCCAACTGTCTTTTGCACTTGCCCGATATTCCAACATCTTGCTTGCCTCCTTGACGTCAGCTTAGGCTCAGGTCGGAAGAACAGGTTGTGTGATGTGGGCCCAGCACGACTGCATAGGAGAACAAGAAGATCGGTGTCATCGCCAACTAGCACAGTGTCCTTGGTGTTTGCACATGCAATGGCTGTCTCCACTATGAGGACATCTGCATCTGCCCTTGCATGAAGAACATCGTTGTGCTGCCGTTGAAGGTCATCACTCAGTAGATTGATGAAGCGTTGTTTATTTGTTTGGTTGGCAAGGAAGTCATCTTTCTTCATAGTACATATCATGTCCTTTGTGAAGTTGACAAGGGGACTGCTGTGAGATCGAAACGCGCCTGCTGTGCGCTACATCTTTGGTGGAGGGTGCGCTCACATATCCATCAAACACTATGACAGCGTTACCATACCTGTCTCTAACATATCGTACGTAGTGACTGGAGATTCCTTCATAGGTCTCGCCAGAATTCCAAGGAATTCTGTGTAGCAATGCCCCACCATCCAGAACATATTGCACATTCTGTGGCAGCACTGTGTTGCGAACGGCAAGGGGGAGTTGTTTCCAAATGGCCTCAGCAAGCGCTGGCTTGTCGGCCTCAAGCAGGATATAAATGGTCTGAAACAGTGCTGGTGGGTAACTGCATAGTTCGTACTTGAAGACATCAGTGAGGTCATCACAGCGTGATCCTGCCGTACTCAGACGTTGGAACAACAGTTGTGGATCTATCAGAACAGATTCTTTGCCAGTTTTCACTGATGAATGTGTGTCAAAAGTCACAACCTGATTTTTTTTCTTGAACGTGTGATCAAGAACCTTTTTGTCAACCATTCCATCTAAGATCTTCCTGCCCACTGACGCTGCTTGGTCAGCATTGACAAAATCTCCAGCTGTGATGCCAGTGTCAATGCTTTGCAGAGTTGGATCGTTTCCAAAGGGATCCTTTGATGACAGGTAGCCAATGAGTTTGTGCGTGTCATCTGTGTCCCGTGCTTGTCGAGCTGCTCTTTGTTCTTTGTGCTGGTCACTGGTCCCATACTGCACTGATGTGTAGTCTTGCAAGGCCATGTTGACCTCTGCACATATGGGGGTGGACAGCAGCCATGTGATCCTTTGCGACTCGCTCATGCCACGACCCCTTGTCAGTCCCCCTGTGGTTTTCACACTTCTCATGAGCACTTGCTCGATCAGAAGATCTGTGGACAAGCCGGCCCAGTACCGATCTGAGCGCCGCACTACGCGATATCCATTCTGGATAACAATGTATTACGCTTGTTGTCACAACCATGCTATCATAGATATATTGTTTGTGATGCATGTATACTTTGTGTTGGTGGAAAATAGATGTTCTTTTTAAAACCACTAAACCAGGCATTAAATCCAAAACAGTAGTTGTATTGCTTTTCATAGTCTACTGCAGCCATAAATAAAACAAAATATATCCCCTGCCCAACATTTGATTGATGATTGGTATTTCATTTCATTTCATGAACAACCTTGCGTCTGTATTTTCAGGAAATTTGGCACATTTCCCCAGCCTCAGAGAAGTTGGGTTGATGGAGGAAGACACACCAAAATACCTCGACATTCTCAACAATCTTGTGGTGGAGTTCGACCATCGCTTTGAAGATTTTCGTGGAAATACAACAGCATTTGAGCTGTTTGCTCAACCTTTTTCTGTGAATGTGGATGCAGTCAGTGAGGAGCTTCAAATGGAACTTTTGGAACTTCAGTCTGATTCAGACCTCCATAGCAGGTTCAGAGAGCTTTCCTTACAAGATTTTTACAGGTCTATTCCCGCACACAGATATGGCAAGATCCGCAAACATGCCCAGGTTATGTTATCCCTCTTTGGAAGTACCTATGTCTGTGAGCAGGCTTTCAGCCTTATGAATCTTAACAAGTCCAAACTGAGGAATGCTTTATCTGACTCTCACCTACATGACATTCTCACTTTGTCAGTTAGTCAGCTTGAACCTGATATTGAGAGGCTTTTAAAAACCAAGAACAGGCTTCATGTTTCCCACTGATTGGACTACTACAGGCAGAATATGTAGGCCTGCCCTAGGCCCCCATTGTGTCACCTGGGAGTATGGTAGGCCCAAGGACTGGTAATGTTCCACACCTGTCCACAAATATTTCATAGTGCTTCAGTTATTTTTTTAATTTAAAGAAGCCAGATCGATGTTATGAAATGTTATTGACCTAAATGTGAAGCACAATAAACAGTGCAATTCATTTTTCAAAATGACTTTGTGATATAGTGTTTATTTTGCACACGTATGCTTAACTTACACACGTAATGTACTGCACTCATATATTTACCGCACACTTAATGTACTGCAAAATTATCATTTTGGCCCTCGGCCCTCCCCTCACGTTCAATTTTGGCCCTCCATCAGGAAGTATTTGGGCACCCCTGCTCTATGCACTCTCCCTAGAATTCCTCCTCTGCAAAATACGCTCCAAATTGCAAGGGCTGTTTTTACCTGGTTTTAATAGAAACACGGTTTTATCTGCGTATGCGGACGACATCGTTGTTTTTATTAGTGACCAGAGGGATGCAAACATTTTAACCAATATTGTGACAGATTTTAGTTATTACGAACCTGGCAACCACAACATCTGGCGGAAAAGGTAAACAAACTCAACCAGTTGAACCGGAATCCAGTTAAACTGGAACACCGGCGTGCATTTCGGAAGATATATTTAACATGGGTTTTCTCTGTTACGTTTCAAAATAAGAGTTTATATGGAAAAGTTGATTTCAGTATAGGGCTGAACGATTTTAAGAAAAAATTGAAATTGCGATTTTTCTGGCAGAGATTGCGATTTCGATTTCTCCACGATTTTTTTTATTTAAACAAGTTTCAGTGTAACAACAAAGTTGAGCAAAAAAAGAAGTCTTATCTTAAAAGTAGTGCAAAATGGCTCAAAGGATTTAGCTTATGAACATCAACATCAGCAGCAGTTACAGATATTCAACCCGTTTATTCAGAAACCTGTGCTTCTTCAAATAAAGTGGCAAGAGGAAGTGAAATGTAAAGGTAGTAAAACTAAATAATAATAATAATAAAACAAATACATTTTCCTCATCAACAAAAGATGTCCAACTGGTTCCATTATTTAACATCTAGTCTGTAAACAAAAGATAAGTAAAAAAGAGTGAACACCTTTTTAATGGAACAAAGACATGTCAGGGTAAGGTGCAGAAGAACAACAACAAAAATCAATCTTCCCCTTCATCCCTTCAGAGATTTTTGGCCAAGAAAACCAACATGTCAACCTTTGCTGGCTTCAGACTTGCACGCTGACAAGTGACAATATTGCCACTGGCACTGAACAGTCTCTCTGATGGTGCACTCGTTGCTGGTATGCAAAGGTACTTACGAGCCAACTTGCTAAGCCATGGGAAGTTGACATTGTGCACTCTCCACCAGGCCAGTGGATCTTGCTCTCCATCAATGGTAGGAGTTATGAGGTAGTTGTCCAGTTCTGCTTTAATGATATCCTCCAACTGCACAGTAGAGGAAGCAGGGACCGCCTTGGTCTTGAAAAAGCTGCCCAGTGACCGCTTTCGCTTTGTAGAGGTGGATGGTGGTTCTTCTTCTGCACTCAGGGGCATGGGATGGGTTGTGACACAAGCCCTCTGCTCCTGCAACACACAGTAATAAGAGGCATCAATGTTTTGCTATCAGTTGTGATTAAGACCAACGAGGCATTTTGTCTAAAAGTTTAAAATGTCAGTAGAGTATAGTTCAAAAATTAAAAATTAAAAACACAAATACAACTTTGTTTTATTTTGAAACAACAAAGAAAAAGGAAAGCTTACCTTTTGTGCCACCTGTTCCATTCCCATCTTCACTCTGTCTTTGATGTATGGGACATTCTCTTCGCTTATGTAGCTCTTCTTGAATCTTGGATCAAGGAAGGATGTGATGTCCAAGAGCTCCTGTGTCACTGGGTCGCTGTATTTCTCTTCAATGTAGTGGAGAGCTCTTGATTTGATCTCCTTGGTGAGATTCGTGTCCTGGTCAGTTTCAGCAAGCGTTGCTGTTCTGAGGAGATGGAGCACTGGCTTCAGGTATGACACGCTTACGTAGTCCTCACCTGAGAGGGCGTCTGTGAACTCCTGAAGAGGACCGAGGGCATTGTTTACAGATTCAAGGACATCTGTGTCTTGCCAAGTGAGGACCAGGTGCCGGGTCTTCCTGTCTTCAGACAGAACCTGGCACAGTGCCTTGCTCTGCTCCAACACCCTCCCAATCATTTTCTGCCGGGAGCCCCATCGTGTCGGACATTCAGTGACCAGTGACTGTTGAGGTAGGTTCAAGTCTTGCTGTGCCTGTTTTAGTGCCGCCTTCTTCTTCCAGCTGTGAGTGAAGACCACAACCAGCTGCTTGCAAAGTCCTGTGGCCCGTTTGATTCTTTGCTCATCTTTGACAGCATTTTCTGGGGGAAAACATTACATGTATTACAATATGAAAAGCCATAAGGATAGCTCATAACACAGTATTCATAACATACCATTGATTACATCTGTTGTCATGTATTTAGTTCAATGACGTTTTTTTTTAGCAGCACTTCAGGTGGTACTACCACAGTAAGTTATTGCCCATAAATTAATTTGTAATTGGTAATTAATGTACCAGCAATTAATATGCTTCTTAGATATTCCACTAAAAACCAAAAAATCATTTAATCTGTATAGTGGCATCAGCTGATGTTGCACCACCCTGACATGTGCTACTACTAAAACACGCTAGCTGTTTATTGTACCAAAAACACGTTTCCCCCTCGCACCGAAACACACATTACATGGCCTCACTAATCCCTAATCCTTAAAACGTGCACACACATACACACACACACACACACACACACACACACACAAAGTTTACCGATGAAAGGGTTCATTTTTCTCCCTAGGATAAACAGTATGTTAAAGTAGCATTGCGCTAACAGTTGGTCAGCTAACGACAGCTTGACAACAAACTTCTCGGCGCTTCGTCCCCAGATAATACGAACTCTCACACTTGTAGTAACCTTGTAAACATACACACTCGCACAAACACACATTCTTGTACTTACCAATTGCAAGATGCTGCCTGTGTCCGAAGCACTGCAGTCTGGTCCATTGGTTAAGTCCCATTGCTTTGACCATATTTGAAGCGTTGTCTGTTGTTGTTATGCACGTCTGGGCCTCTTCTTTTAGACCCCAGTTGGCCAAGCACTCCTTCAGCCCCATGGCCATATTCTCCCCGGTATGGTCAGTGGGGAAGTATGCTGTCTGCAGGCAGCGACTACACAACTCGAAGTTGGCGTTGACGAAATGCACGGTCAAACTCATGTAGGGCTTGGTCGTTCTGCTTGACCACAGATCAGTAGTTGACGCATAAAACTCTGTGTTTTCCAGCAAATTTACAACTTTGGCCTTACATTCTGCGTAGAGCTGTGGGATGGCAACTTGATTGAAGTATGTGCGGGAGGGCAGAACATACCTCTTATCCATTGTGCGTAGCAAACGTTTAAATGCGTCTTTGGTCACGGTGTTTACAGACACCATGTCCTTCGATATGTAAGTCGGGCAGTGGTAATCTCCTTGTGTCTTCGGCTAGTTCTTTCATAAGGCGTCACACTGGCAAACAATGATGTTATTGTTGGCTGTTTTGCCGAAGTATCGCTGCTGCTTGATGTTTCACAGTTCTTTTTCGCCATGCACTCATCATACAAGTTCAGGTGGTGAATTCTCAAGTGGCGATGTAAATTGGTGGTATTGCCACCCGATGTAGCCACTTTTACACGACATGTTTGGCACAACACCTGTTTCTGGTGTTCATCACTGGCCTCAAATCCAAAATACTGCCAAATGACCGACGTGCTGTTTTTCTTTGCTATTAATTTCGTCGGCTCCGCTTCTGCTCCTGCTTCAGCCATGCTTGAAATTTAATGACGAGCTACACACTGACCTGGGTGGCGAACATGTGATCTGGTCACGCGCAGCCTGCAGCTTTCTGATCAGTAGCTGACACAGAGCCTTGGGCATTCATGTGAAAATATTGACGAAATTATTATTATTGTTCTGCCCTCCATAAGCTTTTGGTAGCTTTGGGTTTTATATGTGGGGAAATACTGCCACCTAGTGGACAGTATTATTTACAAAGTCACGCAGGTTTAGTTTCTTTTTCATTGACGAGTTGACCTCAGTTAGAAGAGCACACGGATTCAGCCACTGCCGAAATTCCTCCTCGAAGAGCTACCTTTTCACGCGTGAGCTTTGGACATTATTAGTCTGTAAGTGTCTATCATTTGTTAGTACATTCAATGCCATGTAATTAATTAGGAATATACGATGAATATTAGTTTCTACATGCTCTATGATAATGTCACTTAGCTATGCTAGCTCTCGTGGTATCATGCTATTATCTTCGTGAAATTTATGTATCCTTTGTTTCTGTTTGTTTTCAGTTTTACAAAAACGAATGTCCTGTATAAATACTTGCTTGGTGAACAAAGTAAACGGAAGAAAAACCAACACTTCTTGCCTCGCTTGAGTTCATCAACTTTATTTATTAGACGACAAATTGTAAGCTAGCTGTCTAGTTCTGCAAGCTAGAGAACGCAGCACGAGGACTGCATAATTATTAATATGCACCAAGCAAAAACCGCAGCTTTGACGATCCCAAAATCGTGTTGTCTGAGATCGCGATTTTCGGTCCAAAACGATAGATCGTTCAGCCCTATTTCAGTATTAAAGTTTATGACTGTTTTTGGTGAACGTAGAGTGAGACTTCAGACGGTACGAGTAATGCAGAGCAACACAGACGCTGAGGACTGATATCCATGTGTTTCTGTTACTGTTCTTACAGGAATAAAATTCAATGTGCTACAGAAAGGATCGGCCACAGCATCATTCTTAAAAGTGTAACACAAACACCGGCGCCACAATTTCGACTGCCTTAAAGGAAATGCTTGGTCAGTGGCTTATTCGGTTGAGCAAAGTGCACGTCATTCTGACAGACAACGCTAGAAATATGAAAAAGGCCATGGCCAACATTGGCGTGCGCAACTTAGGCTGCTTTGCGCATATGTTACAGCTCGTAGTCAATGAGGGAGTATTGTCACAAAGGAGTGTGAGTGATACCATAGCCTGCTGTCGACAAATTGTGGGGCATTTTAAACATTCTCAACTTGCATATTCACACCTGCAAGACATTCATCTCCAAATGCGAATGGAGCCTAAATGCCTGCAACAAGACGTCAGAACAAGGTGGAATAGCACCTAATTAATGATACAAAGCCTTCTGGAACAGAAACGAGTCATCGGTGCCTACATTGCTGACCATGCTGACCTGCCAACAACACTGTCTGCTAACCAGTGGGCCCTGCTGGAAACAACTACCATTGTTTTAGCACCATTTGAAGAGCTAACTAGGAAGGTGAGCTCATCCACCGCCTCCACAGTCGATGTCATTCCAGCTGTTACTGTCCTCAGACGTATGCTGGCCAGCGAAGGCAATGCAGATACTGGCATTAAAACAATGAAAAGGACCCTGCTGCAAGCTCTAGACAGACGCTTTGTCCCTGTGGAAGATGAACCCCTATATACATTTGCCACCTAGCTGGACCCGAGATACAAAGACAGGTAAGAGTGTAAACTAACCTATTATTGTAGGCCTGTATAGAATCCTTCGTCTCTCCATAATAGTACCAATAGTACTGTGCAATGAATGTGATAAGATGCTATGATGTATATTTATGTAGAACATTTTAAATGGTAAATTATATGATTATCATTCCGAATACCTATTAATGAGTATATTACTTTGATCGAGAAGGAGTTTCAAGTTTTAGTGTCAAATCAAAGAAGTTCACAATTAGGTTTTAAGCAATGTTTTATTTCTGTTTCAGATACTTTACAAGTGCAAACTCAGCAAAGCATGCAAAAGATGCACTGTTGAAGGAACTTGAGGAAGAAGACTCGAGGAGCAGCATAGCTGGAGCGTCAGGGGCTGCAGAGCCACTAGAAAAGGCCCCTCGGATGGAAGCAGCAGCACCATCATCAAGCAAGAGCAGCTTCATGAAAGAATTTGACCTAATACTGGAGGAGTGTGAGGATCCTGGTGCAGCAAGCAGGTCAAGCCCTGCTGTCGAGCTGCAAGGATTTTTTACTGAGAAAACAATCGCTACCTCAGACAACCCATAACAGTACTGGGGTGTCAACAAACATTGGCTACCTGGTCTTGCTGCCTCTGCCACAAAATACCTCTGTGCCCCCTGCACTAGTGTAGAGAGTGAGAGACTGTTTAGCACAGTTTCCGACATCTTAGATGAGAAGAGAAGCAGACGGACAGCAGAGACAGTAGAAATGCTTGTTATCATGAAAAAGAATCTGCCATTGCTGCTCTGAGCATTCAGACCAATCAGAGGTTATGAGTGGTGTGCCACTAAATGTTTACAAATGTTTGTATGTTTGAGCAATTTACTTGTTTACTCTCAGATTCAGCTGCTATATTTTGTTATGTAATATATTTATAGTTACTGTATTTATAGTTACAGTTTGCACTAAATATTTACAAATAAGTTTGATTACAATGTTTGATTAGTGATTGAAGAATGTTTGGAGAAGTTACTTATTCTGTTTCAGCTGCTGTATTTTATTTATTTGAATTTATTATATATATTTAAGTTTGTTTCCATTTAATGGAAGACTGATTTCATTTTATTTTAAATTTGCTGCTGGTGCACAACAGTTTTTTATTTTTTAATAACAAATAAATAATGGTTCATTATATGTATGTGTTATTTTGTTACATTTTATGTTAGGAAAGTAAAGTTTATTTTATAAAGTAATGTTAAAGTCAAACCTGAAGCCTTAAGTCTCTTTTACATAGTGAGGTATACATTTTTTTTAATTCAACAATAGTATCGGATCGGTATCGGCCGATATGCAAATCCCAGATATCGGAATCGGTATCGAAACCAAAAAAGTCGGATCGGTGCATCCCTAAACTCAGACAGGCTCAATTATCTGTAGAACACAGTTTTGGATTTGTGAAAGCTTTATTCTATGTGTGAAAATGCAAAAAAGGGAGATTTCGCTGCCTTTTTCACATCCAGACCACATTAGACCAGCTCCTGATCTAAAACCACTATACGTAGACTCGTCAAATCTGGACTGGATTATCTCAGAGAGACTAAACATTCTTTATATTACACTTTCAGTTTCAGTTGGTTTTAGATCAGGTCCAGGTCTAATGTGCTCTGGATATGAAAAAAGCAGTGAAATCTCCCTTTTTGTATTTTTCCAAATAGAATAAAGGTTTCACAAATCCAAAACTGTGTTATGAAGAATGTTTGGACTCTCTGGGATAATCGGTGTACAAATAAATCAACTATGCAGCGATTTAAGAGGTTCAAAAAACTGAGGATTGGTCACTCAGCGCTGTAAATAAAATATCCCTTAACTTTCCCCTTCACTGCCGAATCGGAAGCTCTGAATCGGATGCTAACTTCAGCGTCGTCCGGTATTCTACACATACAGCCAGAGGCTACGGAAGCCGTTCGTGGCAGCTCTTGTAGGTTGAAATCAGGTTGAAATGATTGAAATCAAGTCGAACATATTATAAATTAATTCGCTATCACGAGGAAACGATCTTTGTTATGTCGAGATAACTAAATAATTAATTTGTTATCACGAGAAAACGATCTTTGTTATATCGAGATAACAAGATAATAAGTCGTTGTTCTGTCCTAGCTGCGCGCTCCTTTGCCCAACTTGACAGACAGCTAACACTCTGAGGGCTAAACTAGCAAATAAAAGACTTGGAAGCAGAAGTGTATTTACTTTGTTGTTTACTTCTTTCTTTTCTTCTATTAAAGTGTTTTTCCCTCTAGATATTTGTAAAACTGCAAGTAAACAAATAGTACAAATTAAAGAATATATTGGTTCACGTTGCACAAAGGTACATATAGCCTAACAGGCAAATGTTAGCTATAATGCTAAACACGCTACATTAAGGCAGGGTTTCATATCTAATCTAATGATGCTAGTTTCCCAAAACGTTTTCCATCACATTAAACAGACTACAAAACAAACAGTGGCTCATACAGTATTTTGTGTACTTACAAGTAAAGCCTTCTCAAGCATGAACGTGTTAAGTAAGTGACCATCAACTTCTCGGTAAGACAGAGTAGGCTACGAGTACAACTATTGCGAATGCACGTTAACTTCCTGTTAGTGCTTGCCTATCTCAAAATTAACCACAAGGTGGCAGTAAAACACCATATTTAAACGTGTGCCATGACACTCCCCGTCTGGGATTTGAGAAAATACCACTACAATTAAAACTAATGGCATGTAAAACAGAAACACACAATTTACAGTCTCTAAACAATGAAGTGTTGCTCAATCTTCAGAAGACATAAGAAGCACTGTTTCAGACACAGGCCTCTCATAGGTCTTGGCTGTTCCGTTCTTGATGATCTTTATTTCGACTTTTCTGACCTTACTGTCCTTGTCAGGGAAGGTCTTGTTGATAAGGCCCATAGGCCACTCATTGCGATTGACTTGTCCGTCTTTCATCAGCACCACATCTCCCACCTTGAGGTTTGGTTGATCAGTCTGCCACTTGCTCCGGCTTTGAAGTGTTCCAATATATTCCCGCCTCCATTTGCTCCAAAACATGTCTGCGAGGCGCTGCACTTGTCTCCACTGTTGTTTATGGAGATCTTTTCCATTGAAACCTCCGGGGGGAGGAAGAGGAGTGCACACCTTCTGAGTGAGGAGCATAGCCGGGGTGAGGAGTAAAGGAGAGTCTGGGTCAGTCGTGATGGGGGACAGTGGTCTGGCATTGATGATGGCGGTTACCTCTGACATGAGTGTAGAGTTTCACTGTGTCAGTGGCTTGAAAGGTGAAAGTGTCTTCCACTATGTCCCACCTCAGGCCGAGGCTTCGCTGAATTGGTGTTGCATCAGCGACAGCGTCTAAGCTGAGGTCCTTGAGCCCTTTGGCGCGGTCTTCAGCAGGAAAAGCTTCCATAACTTCCCTACTGTTAGATGCGACTTTGTGAAGTCGAATGTTGGATGTGGCGAGCATTTCTTGAGTGCGCTTTAGCAGATTGACGGCTTCGCTGACTGTGGCTCTTGACAAAAGCCCATCATCCACATAAAACTCCCTCTCAACGAAGTGTTGTGCATCCGACCCGAACTCCTCCCCGCCGTGAGCTGCAGCACGTCGAAGGCCATATATAGCAACTGAAGGGGATGGGCTGTTGCCAAACACATGAACCTTCATGCGGTACTCACAGATGTCTTTAGCCGGGTCGTTGTGTTTGTGCCAGAAGAAGCGGAGGAAGTCTCGATGGTCTTCTTGTACAACGAAGCTGTGGAACATCTGTTCAACATCCACGGTGACTGCTACGGCCTCACGCCTGAAGCGCAGCAAAACTCCTAATAAGCTGTTATTAAGGTCAGGTCCAGAAAGGAGGACGTCGTTGAGTGACACACCCTGACACTTTGCACTTGAGTCAAAGACCACTCTGATTTGGCCTGGCTTCTGTGGATGGTAAACCCCGAAGATGGGTAAATACCAACACTCTTTTCCATCTTGGAGTTGAGGGGCTAACTCAGCATGATCACGATCAAAGATGTTTTGCATGAAAGTAACAAAGTGATTTTTCATTTCAGGCCTTCTCTCCAGAGTGCGCTGAAGAGAAGCCAGCCGTGTGAGAGCCTGGTCTCGGTTGCGAGGTAAGTGTGTGCGGGGTGTTCTGAATGGAAGTGGTGCCACTCAGCTGTTGGCACTGTCCATGTGCATCTCTCTGTCCATGACTTCTAAGAAGAGTCTGTCTTCGACAGAGAGCCCTATTTTGTTGTCATCTTTGGTTGTATTAAAGATTGTGCTTCCCAGATTACATTCATGTGGTGTAAGTGTGTCTGGGAGGAGTCTGTTTTCTGACTGAAAGCCATACCTCTCTTTGATGTGGAGCCTGTTCGGACATGGGCTGAAGAAGGAGGGACGTTCATTCTCGAGGACGTTAGTGCGGTAGGTTTTTATAGCTGCAGGCTTGTGAGTGTTCCCTAAGCAGACGTCTCCGATGATGACCCACCCTAGGTCTACTCTCTGCGCATAAGGGGCATCGTGTGGGCCGTTCCGCTGTTCTCTCACCTTGTGGACTCTGAGTAGGTCACGACCCAGCAGGAGGAGGATCTTGGCATCAGGGTCCAGTGGTGGGATGAAGTGGGCTATCGACTTGAGATGTGGGTGATGTGCTGCTGCCTCCGGGGTTGGTATTTCAGCTCGGTCGCTCGGGATGTTGTTGCACTCGATTAGTGTGGGCAGTGTGAGTGTTGTAGCTCCATCCAGTGACTGCACGATAAACCCTGTGGCTCTTCTCCCCGTCATCTCTCTTGTTCCGGCACACGTGCGGAGTGTGAAAGGTGAGTCTGACCCATGGACGTTGTACATGTCAAAGAAGGTAGACCTGGCGAGGGACCTGTTACTTTGATCATCTAACACAGCATATGCTTTTGTCACCTGTTCTGGGTTTGCTTTGGGGTAGAGCTTTACTAAGCAGATCTTGGAGCAGGACCTTGAACTTTGACCCTCTCCACAGACTTCAGTGCACTGGGAAGTGACAGCAGGCTGGGGCGTTTCTTCTGCTCTCTCCCCGCCGTAGCCAGAAAGTGGTGGCGGCGGCCCTGGATGAAGAGCAGAGATGTGACGCTCACTTTCACACTCTCTGCACTTGACGATGGCCTTACAGTCTTTGGCCATGTGGTTTGTCGAGGCACAGCACCTGAAACACACACCATTGTCCTTAAGAAAAGCCTTACGCTCATCAATGGGTTTGCTGCGGAACCCCCTGCAGCGCTTGAGGGGGTGCGGCTTCTTGTGAAGGGGGCACTGCCTCTCCACATCACCTGCATGGTGACCTGAAGCTTCCTGTTTGTCATTCTCTTGTGTTAAATCCGTCTTGTGGGCTGACACAAAACTCCTGTACGGCTTCTTAACAACGCTGTCTGGCTTTGGATATTCTGGGCCGCCACTTTGGAGTCTGAAACCTGGGTCGTTGCGTGCTCGGGCCTCTTTGGAGAGAAAATCACAAAAGAATGAAAACGGTGGAAAAGGTACGCTATGTGTGGATTTGTACTTGAAGCCCTGTGAGAGCCACCTTTCTTGAAGGTTGTGTGGCAGTTTGTCTATTATCGGGGAAATTCCCCTTGCAGTGTCTAAATAGCACAGACCAGGCAGGTAGCCTTCATCTTTAGCTGCATCAATCTCACTAACGAGGTCGCTGAGCTCTCTCAGCTTCACTGGGTCCTTGTTACTGACTTTTGGGAAATGTGTGAGTCTGTCAAAGAGTGACTTCTCTATTATCTCTGGAGACCCATAGTGTGTCGCCATTAGGGCGATATATTTTGACTTTTATTTTGACACATTGAGAAAGAATACAAACTTTTACTTTGATACAATTTCCTGTAACTTCCTTACCACTTCCTGCCTTGTCATCAGTTACTTCCCACTCAGTTCCTATCTGTTGAAAACAGTTAATACTTAAGAATTCCTGACCGTGAAAGATGCTAGAAGCAAAGTCGTAAGTAAAACTCATTGTTAAGTTAAATAATTGATAGATTAAGTTAAGTTTAAAGTTGAAAGAGAAGGTAATAATAGTCTTAAAAGATCGTTTTTATTTACATGTATTTACAAGGATATTTCATAAGACTTCATGTGAAGCTGAACTTTATGTTAAAAAATGTCAAACTTTGTTTTGTTGCAGTTTTCACTCTGCCATGTAATGCTGGAATCTTCAGTAAACAACAGTGAAATGTTAACTACGACACAGACTCCTGGTTATTGCATCAGAGTTTAACTTGTTGGATAGCTTCAGTTGTTACACTGCAGTGAAGACAACACAGTGAAAAGACTGAGAAGTTAGCATTGAATAACGAGTCAAGATGGAAACTACATCTAATAAATCAGGAAAAAGTGGAAGCAGCTTTCATTCATCTGCCTCATCAACCAATGCTTTACTTCGTGCACGAGCAAAAGCAGCAGCTACTAAAGTGCGTGCCGAATATGCTGAGCAAGAAGCCAAAGCTAGGATAGAAAAAGTGAAAAAAGAGACTGAGGCTGAAACACTAGCCATCTGCCGTGAAGCAGCAGAAGCTGAAGCCGTAGCAGCTGTCTGGGAATCAGCAGTTTCAGGAAGCAACAATTATATTGTGCTGGATGAAACAAATTCAACAGAACAAAGCAAACTTGAACGGACAAGTGAATACATCCAAACTCACTTCCATTCCACTAACTCCGTCCAACAAACAGCCATGAAGGCTAGTTCGCCACCAACTCAACCAATTACCTATGCCACTCTCAGTTATAGCCCGAACAACCCCTTTGTTTCACGCCATCAGCCGCCTGTTTTTTCATACGACAGCACAAACAATGTGGATTTTACAGACTATGACTTAGACTATGCGCCACCAGCAGCCAAAGAGTCAGTCAGCCAGAATCCATTTACCCGAGAAGGTCCGCGGGTTATTCCCAAGACTCTTACCTCGCAGATCAGTGACTTGAATATTGGAGCTCCATCCTTCAACCCCCAGCCAACAAATACTCAAAGTATGCCTGCAACTGAACACCTGGCACAATATTTAGCTCGGCGTGACCTAGTGAATACAAGTTTGTACGAGTTTGATGATAAACCTGAAAATTATCGTGCTTGGCTGTCATCATACAAAAATGCCACTCAAGGACTTGGTCTCACAGCCACTGAGGAATTGGACTTGATGACGCGATGGCTTGGAAAAGAGTCCAGCAACCAGGTGAAACGTCTCCGTGCAGTGCACATAGCAAGTCCACAAATAGCACTGGGGAAAGCTTGGGAATGTCTTCAGGAGTGTTATGCAGCCCCAGAGGTGATTGAAAATGCCCTCTTTACCCGACTGGATGCATTTCCCAGAGTCTCAGCCAAGGAAAATCTGAAGCTACGAGAGCTAGCTGACCTGCTTATGGAAGTGCAGTGTGCTAAAGAAGATGGCTACTTACCAGGCCTGTCCTACCTGGACACGACACGCGGAATTGAACCCATAGTGACCAAGCTGCCTTATGGACTCCAGGAAAAATGGATCTCGGCCGGTTCTAAGTATAAAGAAGCAAATGGAGGACGGTTCCCACCGTTTGATTACTTCACGAAACTCATATGCTATGAGGCCAAGAAGAGAAATGACCCTAGCTTTGCCTTTTTAAATACCACCACAATGTCATCTGTCAGAGCTGAAGGTGCCTTTCCTAAAACCTTCAAGAAACCCATTGCAGTTCACAAGATCAATGTCACTCCCACAGAGTCAAATGTCTCTAGTGATCCGAGTAAGATCTGCCCAATACATGCAAAACCCCACCCACTGAAGAAGTGCAAAGCCTTCAGAGCCGAAACTCTTGATGACAGAAAGGTATTTCTGAAAGAAAACGGAATCTGCTTTAAGTGCTGTAGCTCAACCAACCATATGGCAAAGGACTGCACTACAATTGTTAAGTGTTTTGAGTGTGACAGCACCCGACATATCTCAGCTATGCACCCAGGACCAGCACCGCACCTCACGACTCCTCTGACCTCGCCACAGCATGGCGGGGAGGGAGAAGAGGTAAACGACACCAGTGAGGTTAGCGCAAGCTGCACAGCAGTATGTGGTACAGGACAAGTCGGACGGTCATGCTCCAAGATATGCCTGGCAAGAGTGTACCAGAAAGACCACCCAGAGGAAGCCATCAAGGCCTACGTCGTGTTAGACGACCAAAGCAACCGATCGTTGGCCAAGTCCAGTTTCTTTGACAAGTTTGACATCCACACTAAGCCATATCCTTACCAACTGAAAACATGTTCTGGTATAGTAGACACTTTCGGCAGAAGGGCATCAGATTTTATCGTGGAGTCCCTCAATGGAAAAGTTAGGATTCCCTTACCACCACTCACTGAGTGTAATGACTTACCTGATAATCGGTCTGAAATTCCCACACCAAATGCCGCTCTGCATCAGCCTCACCTGTCAAAGGTAGCAGAACACATCCCAAAGCTGGACCCCACTGCTGAAATCCTCCTGCTGCTAGGGAGAGACGCAATCAGAGCACACAAAGTAAGGGAACAAATAAATGGCCCCGCCAATGCACCCTTCGCACAACGCCTTGACTTAGGCTGGGTGCTGGTCGGAGAAGTCTGTCTAGGGAGCACACACAAGCTGAACGTCAGTTCCTTCCGGACGGCCATGGTCGACTGTCATCGGCCCTCACTCTTCCAGCCATGCACAAGCCTTTTGCACATTAAAGAGGAACTTCACGACAGACTGCCAGGAAACAGTGCCTTACCACCCAGAGCACGGAAGGAACACAGTCTGGGTCAAAATGTGTTTGACTGCACGGAACAGGACAATAAGCTAGCACCTTCAATCGAAGATGAAACTTTCCTCAAAATGATGGACAAAGACGTCTACAGAAACGATTCACACAGCTGGGTTGCTCCATTGCCGTTCAGACTACCTAGGCAACAGCTTCCCAACAACCGCGAGCAAGCACTCAAGCGGTTTGGCTCACTCCAACGCCAATTCAAAAGAAAGCCAGAAATGCAACAGCAATACGTGGAATTTATGGGTAAACTGCTGAAAAACAACCATGCTGAGGTGGCACCAGAGCTAAGAGAAGAAGAGTGCTGGTATTTACCAAGCTTTGCCGTGTATCACCCACAGAAACCCGATCAAATCAGGGTAGTGTTTGATTCAAGTGCCCAACAGTCTGGGATCTCCTTGAATAACGTGCTCTTGACTGGACCGGATCTGAACAACACCCTTCTAGGAGTGCTCATGCGGTTCCGAAAGGACAAGGTCGCTGTGATGGCAGACATTCAACAAATGTTTTACTGCTTCCTTGTGGACGAAAAGCACAGAAACTACCTGCGATTCTTATGGTTCAAGGACAACAACGTAGCCAACGAGGTCATTGACTACAGAATGAAAGTTCATGTTTTCGGGAACAGCCCATCTCCTGCAGTGTCGATCTATGGGCTCAGAAGAGCCATCAGAGATGGCGCAGAAAAATATGGAACAGACACAGTCAACTTCGTCGAACGGCACTTTTATGTTGATGACGGCCTCTGTTCTGTCCCAACTGATGCAGAGGCTATTGGGCTGCTTCATAGGACTCAAGCCTCACTTGCTGAGTCTAACTTGAGGCTCCACAAATTTGTCTCAAACAGTCAGGCTGTCTTGGAAGCCTTCCCAAGTGAGGACTGCGTACAAGCCAAAAGGGATGTAGACCTCAGTGGAGATGAGTCACCCACCCAACGCAGCTTGGGGCTCCTGTGGGAAATAGCAAGTGACACATTCACCTTCTCTGTGTCAACCGACACCAAACCATTCACCCGTCGAGGGGTTCTTTCAATGGTGAACAGTGTCTTCGACCCTTTAGGGTTTCTGGCTCCAGTTACGATCCAAGGCAGGGGCCTTCTCAGAGAGTTGAATTCTGAGACATCGGAGTGGGACACCCCATTGCCTGAAGATAAGTTAGGCAAGTGGGAAGCTTGGAGAAACTCGCTTCAAGACTTGAGGCACTTTCATATACCTAGGATGTACACAGGCATCTGCCCAGCCAAGGCTGAGCGAGTAGAACTCCACGTCTTTAGCGATGCATCTGTGAAGGCCATTGGTGCCGTAGCCTACCTGAAAGCCATCCAAGAAGACACAGTAGACGTGGGATTTGTCATGGCAAAAGCCAAACTTGCCCCTCAATCAGACCCGACCATTCCCAGACTTGAACTGTGTGCAGCAGTCTTAGCAGTGGAAATAGCTGAGCTGATTCAGGATGAACTGGATCTAAAGCTGGATGCCACAAAGTTCTACACTGATAGCAAAGTTGTCCTTGGATACATTTACAACCAGTCCAGACGGTTCTATGTGTACGTCCATAATCGGGTCCAGCGTATACGCCAGTCTACCATCCCTGAACAATGGCACTACGTGAACACCGAAGACAATCCGGCTGACCTGGCGTCGCGGTCGGTCCCAGCAGCACACCTCACAAAGACAATGTGGTTCAACGGACCAACCTTCCTGCGCAAGCCCTCTGTTCAGCCAGACCCTGCCTCAGTCATACCTCAGTCATTCAGCATAGTCTCACCAGAGTCAGATGCAGAGGTCCGTCCAGCGGTGAAGAGCTACATTACTGATCTACAAGGGAAAGTTCTCAGCACAGAGCGCTTTGAAAGGTTCTCCACATTCGACACTCTCCAACGAGCCATCGCACTCCTTATTCATATAGGGAGATCCTTCAGCACTCCGACAGGCAAGTGCAAGGGATGGCATCACTGTGACTTACCTCGTTCAGTGGATGAGCTTTCCCAAGCAAGAGAAGTCATCATCAGAGCTGTTCAGAGGAATACCTTTGTGAAGGAATTTGAAGCTCTGGAGAGAGGAAAGCAAGTTCCGTTAAGCAGCTGCCTACGCTCTCTCAACCCAGTCTTACAGGATGACCTCCTCTGCCTTGGAGGCAGACTGAAGAATGCAGATGTGTCCATTGAACAAAAGAACCCTGTCATTCTCCCAAAAGAACACCATGTGTCCTTGCTTCTCACCAGATACCACCATGCCCAAGTAAAGCATCAGGGTCGCCAGTTAACAGAAGGTGCTGTACGAGCTGCTGGGCTCTGGATCCTGGGAGGCAAGCGGCTCGTTAACTCAACTATTCACAAGTGCATCACCTGTCGCAGACTTAGAGGACGGATGCAGGAACAAAAAATGGCAGATTTGCCCACAGAACGCCTTACAACCTGCCCTCCCTTCACGTATGTGGGACTGGATGTCTTCGGACCCTGGCACGTCTCCACCAGACGCACCAGAGGGACACAACCTCAGAGCAAGTGCTGGGCCATACTATTCTGCTGCATGAGCTCCAGGGCAGTTCACATCGAGGTGATTACCTCAATGGACACCTCAAGCTGCATAAACGCATTGAGGCGTTTCTTTGCCATAAGAGGACCAGCCAAACAACTGAGGTCAGACTGCGGCACAAATTTCATTGGGGCTTGCAAAGAACTTGGGCTGAGTGCAGATCAACCAGACAGCACAGTGCAGAGGTATCTGCAACATCAAGGATGCTCCTGGGTGTTTAACCCGCCTCATGCCTCACACATGGGGGGTTCATGGGAGCGCCTCATTGGGTTAGCCCGAAGAATCCTGGATTCGACGCTCCGCGAACACAGCACTCGCCTAACTCATGATGTTCTGTGCACACTAATGGCAGAAGTGACAGCAATTCTGAACGCAAGACCACTAGTTCCAGTATCGAATGATCCCGAGAATCCATTCATCCTCACACCATCGATGCTGTTAACGCAGAAAGTGGGCGTCCCACCACCTCCAGGTGACTTCACAGGCAGAGACCTCCTCACGAAGCAGTGGAGACAAGTACAAGCATTATCCAACTTGTTCTGGAACCGTTGGAGACAAGTGTACCTGTCAACCTTACAAAGCCGCAAGAAATGGACAAGGTCCCACCAGAACCTGCAAGACGGTGACATCGTCCTCCTCAAAGACAACCAAGCTGCCCGCAACAACTGGCCTTTGGCAGTGGTCACAAAGGCTATTCCAGGAACAGATGGAAGAGTCCGTAAGGTGGAACTAAAGACAGCAAACCAAGGCCAACCAAAGACTTACCTTAGACCAGTGACGGAAACGGTTTTGCTTCTTCATAAGAACTGATGTTTCAGTTGTAGATCTTAGTTGAATGTAATGTTCATGCTAGTATAGTGACCTCACAGTGGTCACAGCGGGGAGTGTGTCGCCATTAGGGCGATATATTTTGACTTTTATTTTGACACATTGAGAAAGAATACAAACTTTTACTTTGATACAATTTCCTGTAACTTCCTTACCACTTCCTGCCTTGTCATCAGTTACTTCCCACTCAGTTCCTATCTGTTGAAAACAGTTAATACTTAAGAATTCCTGACCGTGAAAGATGCTAGAAGCAAAGTCGTAAGTAAAACTCATTGTTAAGTTAAATAATTGATAGATTAAGTTAAGTTTAAAGTTGAAAGAGAAGGTAATAATAGTCTTAAAAGATCGTTTTTATTTACATGTATTTACAAGGATATTTCATAAGACTTCATGTGAAGCTGAACTTTATGTTAAAAAATGTCAAACTTTGTTTTGTTGCAGTTTTCACTCTGCCATGTAATGCTGGAATCTTCAGTAAACAACAGTGAAATGTTAACTACGACACAGACTCCTGGTTATTGCATCAGAGTTTAACTTGTTGGATAGCTTCAGTTGTTACACTGCAGTGAAGACAACACACATAGCATTCTTCTAAACGCTCCCAAGCCTTTGTCAATCCATGGGAAGGTAGAGTAACATGCACAGCTCTTATTCTTTTGACATGCTTTGCAGACTCTGGCCCTAACCACTTCAAGAGCAAGTCAAGCTCTTCACTTGAGCTGAGATTTAGTCCATCTGTAGCGTTAGTGAATGAAGATTTCCACGCCCAATAATTCTCGGGGCAGTCATCAAACTTTGAGAGGCCTGAGGTGATAAGATCTCTGCGTGCCAAGTATCTTGCTACATCACTCACCCCTGAATCGCCATCTTGTGGTCGACGTAGGAAGTCTCTGTTGGGCGAGGTCCTCACTGGTCCTGTTGGAGATTGCACTGGAGGAATGTGATCAGGTGTAGTAGTATCAGTGTGCCTGGGTGGTGTTGGCCTCATACTGCTCTCAAATCCTGTGTCAGCGAAACGGGCCATGGGTGCACTAAGGCGCTGTATGGTGGGTGCAGGGGTGAAAGTGAGCCGGTGCGAGGCGGTGCTGCGTTCCTGTAAAAGATTTCGCGGCGGTGCGGCGCACCGGTAAGATTTGATAAGGGTTTATTATGTTGAATACATTTTTTTTTTTTTTTAAATCCAAAAAATGCAGTAACGCACGCCTTTTAAGAAAAAAACATATCTAGGCTACCCACAATATGTCATTTTTGACCAGCTCCGATGAAGATAACAGCTTGGCTTGCTTAAAATAGTCATTAGTCAAAGGATCTCCTGCGTGCGCAGCTTCCAATTGCATCGACTGACGCTTTCAAATCCACCCCTATTCAGACCCCAACAAAAAATATTTGGAAATAATGGTACTAAATTGTACTAATGGGAAAGCCATCCAGTAGCCTATGGTAATCAGTTTTCAAAACGTCTGCAAATATCCCATATATTTTGGTCTTTCTGTTGGTGCCTTTCTGGAGCTTGCGTTCCGTTTGATTCCATCTCCTGCCCGCGCTTGCTCCGCAGTTAGTTCTAGTGAATGAAGTCGTCTCGACTCTCGTCTTTAAAACTGTGTCAGCGAAATGTTAAATCGGCTTTTCAAAAACTTCATGTTTTTGTGATTGGGTGGCATACTGAGACATGTCTTCTACTCGGACAAATAATAAATTACTCTTCTTCAAATAGGCTGTTCACGCTGTTTGTAACGGGGGCACAGCTGAGCAGAGCGTCCGATTTAGTGGGCTACAGGACCGTAAGCTTGTGATTTAAATGTGAGCATGCTTTGTAAAGTAAGCAAGCGTTTTCCTGACACCCTAAAAAGTATTCATATGAGCCCTCTCACTCCCTGTAATATTTACATTATCACGTGTTAAAATATTTACAGTGTAGGCCTATCAACTAGACAGCCAATATATGGGAATGTTTTCAGAAGCTGATTGAGGAAGTGCGTGCTGTGAAGAAAAGCATTGTGATACGGAGAGATAAAAGAATGCAGAAAAGAATAACCGAGCTATTTAAAAGAAAGGACCGAGTTATTGAAAATGAAAATCAGGAAAAAGTCAGAAAAACAGATGGCTCGGTGCATGCAGTCCCTTGCGCGAAGGAAGTGAATGAGAACGCAAGTGTGAATGAGAGTAACGTTGCAGGTGCAGGACCGTCAACAAGTGATGCTGGGCCTGCTGCAAGTAGGTCTACCGCTTACCCCCCTGTTTGGTCAAAGGAGCAATTTGAACAGTTCAGAACAAAAAACGAATGGTTGTATGCCCAAAATGGCATGCTTGGCTGCATCTCATGCCGTGATGTTAAGGGCCTTGGTGTCAGCGCATCTCGAGGTGTTAATATCGTAAGCAATTGGGCAGAGGGGAATATTGCCCCATGTGGCCATTCAAGGACCGTGCAGCTGTCATCTCTCCGCAAAAAAATTCATGAGCACAGAGAATCTGCAGCCCACAATGAAGCTGTTAAGATTCTTAAAACTGCACAGAAAGAGATCCTTTTAAACATGAATGCCACCAGCCAGGAGTCTGCGTTTGAGGCCACTGCCAAAGTGTTCAGGACCGCTTATTTTGTTGCCAAACATGACAAGCCTTTTACAGATTTTGAGAAATTAATTGATCTTCAAGAAGCAAATTAACTCAATTTAGGTCGCATTCTGCACAGCAAGACAGTCTGTGTTGACATAATTGACCATGTATCAACTCAAATGAAACATCAAATTGTGAGGAGGATAATTGAAAATAAAAGTAAAATTACTGTGTTGGCTGATGAGTCAACCAGTGTGGGGCACAAATCGACACTGATTGTGTTTTTAAAGGCCAGCATTGACGGCGAGATGGAGCCCATTGCTTTTCCCTTAGATTTGATTGAGCTGGACAATTTATCTGCTGCCCACATCAAAGGCAAGATAATGCACTGTCTCCTCAACAATGGCTTCACAATGGAGCTCCTGCAGGAGATGCTTATTGGATTTTGCAGTGATGGGGCCAATGTGATGCTGGGAGTGAAGTCAGGCGTTGGGAAGCTGCTCCAAGATGACTTCCCAAATATAGTTCTATGGCACTGCCTGAATCATAGGCTGGAGCTGGCGGTGGCTCAGGCATTGGAAGCCACTGGAGGGACAAAGGACTTCCAGGCGTTCCTTGATGCCCTGTACACATTATACAGCCAGTCCCCAAAAAGCATGCGGGAGCTGAGTGAGTGCGCCCACAATCTCCATATCACATTGAGAAGAATCGGAAGAGTCTTCAATGTCCGATGGGTGGCCTCCTCATGGCGAGCTGTTAATGCAGTCTGGTATTCCTATGGAGCACTGGCACAGCACTTCCGTGAAGCATCAGAAGACCGCACAAAAGATGGCAGAGAGAGGGCCAAGGCTTGCTCTCTAAGTTGTGCTCCATCAACTTTGTGAAAAATCTTGCTCTGATGGCTGATGTCCTGATGGAACTGAAGAATCTCTCTGAGATACTTCAGAACAGGGGGATCACTCTGCCAAAAGCTCATGACATCATGCTAACATACACCAAGAGGATAGGAAGCCTTATCACATACCCAGGACAGCATGCAGTTGAGGCAAGTCAGGCCGAGAAAGACATGAAATTCAAGGAAGAAGATTTAAAAGTCGGCAGGTCCCCCATCATTGATGCATCAAAGTTCATCCAAGCAGTGGCAGACAGTTTGAATGAGAGGCTCTTCACAACCACAGCCATCAGAGCACAGGCCAGTGTTGCAGCTCAAAGAAAAGAAAGTTACACCACACTGATGAACCAAATGGCAGCCCTTGACCCAAAGAAATGGGATCATGCCAATCCCAGACATGGAGAGGATGAGGTGAGGGCTTTGTGTCATACTCTACATGTAAATGAGAAAACAACACACCTTGGATTTGTTGAATATAAGGCAAGTGGGGGGAGAAGCATTCCAAGCAACATGAAAAAGTTGTGCGTAGCAGTAGACACCCTCTCAGCAAGTAATGCAGACTGAGAGAGGGGGTTCAGCGCGATGAACAATATCATTACTGAGTACAGGAGCAAACTGACGACCAAAAATGCTGCAAACCTTCTCTTCATCAGTACAGTTGGCCCCCCAACCAACCAGTGGAATCCTTTGCCATATGTGAAGACCTGGCTTGCCAAAGGGAGAAGAGCAGCACATTCCACATCTGGCATGGCTCGCCAGCACCCTGAAGAGGACAACTACTTCAGCCCTGTTTGGAATTTGTTTTAAATATTTTGTTTGGATGGAGGGAATCCACCATCTTGCATGTTATGTGGCATGGCTCACCAGCAACCTGAAGATGACAACTAGGCCTACTTGGATTTTTTATATATATTTTTTTGTTTCTACCATTTTGTATTTTTCAGTCAAGTTACTAATCTGGAATGTGTTTTTAATATGTTTGGATGGAGGGAATGGTAAGACGGAGTTAAAAAATAATACAGTGAGTGACACACCGGACATTGTAGCACCTGTAAGAAATGAAAACTACTTTCACCCCTGGGTGGGTGACCCTGGTGTCAGTAAATGAACAGTTGGGAAAAGGCGTTCTGGCGTGTCTGGCTTAGGGCGTTCAGTTGGTTGCCATTGCTGTTGCTGCGAGACATACTGCTGTGTTCTTTTCTCAACTTCTCGAATGACTGAATTGCGGTCGCCGTCTACGGATGCTGCTTCGAGCGCAGTGACTTCCGCCATGGCTGCTACCAGCTCCTTATCATGTCTCAAGTTATTCAATTTAGCGTCCAGTTGTGCTTTCTCTATCAAAAGGTCTGACTTCATTTTAGCATATTGAGCTCGTGCACGGGCTGCCTCCATTTTAGCCCTGGCTTCAGCTACTCTGCCGATTGAACTACTGCTGGATGAGGAGACAACTGACTTTGCTATTTCATCTCTGATTTGCTTGTTCTCCATCGTTCTGAACTGCTGTTTGCCGAGCGTTAGCAGTGGTGAAGACGATGAGAAGAGCCGAGACTGAAGATCACTCTCTGTGTAATTCTGCTAGCCAGGGGCGTAACCACCATAGACATTGAGGGGGACACGTCCCCCCCAATGTTGGGAAAGTACCAATCTGTCCCCTCCAATATTTTGTCTAGTATGTGACATAAAAGTCCTCCTTTTTTCCTAGATCAGTCCCTTGCTGTTCCAGATTTACTTTCAATGTGGGAAACACAAGAGAACGAATCAACCAAACAATCAAGGAAAAAAAAAACATTGCGACCCCCTTCCCCGTTGTGAACTTGGCTTAGCCCAGAATGTCAAGTTGCGGTCGCGGATTCTTAGCTTCGGAGAGCTAGACTTCGGTGACATAATGGATGACCGCCCCCCTCCCAAGAAACGAGACATTCGTTCATTCTTTACAGTCAGGAATGTAAGTGCAGGGTCCCTCTTTAAAAACTAAGCAAAATGGATGAATGAATGGAAACCCTTCATAAAAGCATTAAGGCTTATTCTGCTCTTTAGGCACTAGACAGGTTTTAGCAACGTGGCAGGGCGCATCGTTAGAGCAGCT